>NC_056751.1:205536770-205836770 GCF_019279795.1 Protopterus annectens
TCCGGGAAGGTGAACCCTTTTTTTTTTTTTCCCAACCCCACCAAGTCAATGCATCATTGTGGTCCGATCTGACCATAAGCTAATTACCCTACATATCCACATCTCTGCTCCCACCCCCATTAAGGAAACCATCTTAAAAAATTTCTCCAAAGCCACCTTCATGCTTCTTAAAACAGAAGTGGTGAACTTCAGGACACCCATGCAGATGGGCAATACAGTTATGACTACTGAATCCTACACAATTGCACTTTTATAAGCCCTTACATGAGTGCATTGATCGTGCTATCCCAAACAGAACCAAGATGCTATTCTCCAAGAAAAGGAAGCCAATCTGGTGGTCCCCTGCCATAAACAACCTGTACAACATATGGAAGAAAACTGTTGCAAAAGAGGGTAAAATCCCATGAGTGGAGGAGCTCCCTGGTCAGCCTCAGTAAGAAGCTGCGATCCCTGATAAAAATCCCTCCAAAGCTAGTTACAAAAACAAAATTGCCACTGATTCTAAAGACAACCACAAAGCATTCTATAGCTATGTCAAGAACCTCAATGGCAACACTCAGATCTGCTCTGAGTTACAGCACAATGGCACTAAATATACAGACACAACTGATATTGCCAACATCCTGGCAGATAGGATCAGTGCTAACTTTACCCCCCTCTCACCGATGAAAGAGCCCATCTCTATACTGGAAGAATGCAAAGTTGCTGTCATCACGGCTGCACAGGTAAAAAATGACACACTCCAAAGCCAGAAACACAACATCCATGGGACCAGACAACATCCCAGGCTTCTTTCTACACAAACTACAGAACAAACTGGCACCACACCTAAGTACCATGTTCAATCATAGCCTCACCTCAGGCTTTGTGCCTGCTGAATGGCGCACAGCAATGGTTATCCCACTACACAAGGGGGAAGCCACCACAGACCCCAGGAACAAGCGCCCCATTAGCCTGATGAGCCTGGTCAGCAAGGCCATGGAACGTATCATCATGGAACGTATAAACATAGACATTGGTAATCTCCAAACTCTGGACCACAACCAGTTCAGGTTTGTAAAAGGCAGATCATGTCTCCTTAAACCTGATAGACTTGACTTGTTTCCAGCAGTCACCAAAGCTGTAGACAAGGGTAAGGGGGTTCACACAGCCTACCTAGATCTTGCTAAGGCTTTCGATACCATCCCCCACTCTGGAATTATAGATAAACTCACTAAACTAGGTATAAATCCCTATGTCACAAGATGGGTTGCCAACTGGCTCACTGACAGAACCCACACTGTGAAAGTAGCAGACTCCAAATCCGACTTCAGACCAGTGACAATTGGAGTACCACAGAGTTCAGTCCTATGTCTTGTCCTGTTTGGTATCTACTTCCCTGAAGTACAGGCTAACACAGAAGGTGTTTGGCTAATGAAGTTCACAGATGACTGCAAACTAGGAGCCATAATCTAAACTACTAATGATGTGGACATCCTACAAAAGGGCCTCACTGAGACAGATGCCTGGTGTCAAAGCCATGGCCTCAAGCTTAATGCCAAAAAGTGCATTGTCATCCCCTTTGGCAAAAACTTTGTACCCATGAACTACAACATAGGCGGTAGTATACTTAACACCAAAAGTGTGATAAGAGACCTTGGGACACAGGTGGACAGTAGTCTCTCCTTTGATAATCACATCGCCACAGTAGTCAGGAAATCCTTCTACATGGCACACCTCATCACAAAAGGTTTCTCATGCAGAAAAAAAGAGGTCATTGTTCCCCTCTACTCATCACTCATTAGATCCATTATAGAGTACAACGCCCCTTTTCGTATGTACCTCACAAGACATCTACAACAATTGGAAAGGCCGCAGAAGTACCTCACAAAGAGGATTACCAGCATCAAGTACATGCCCTACACAGACCGTCTCAAAACACTCCAGCCTTACTCTGTCGCATATCGCCTACTCAGAGGTAATCTCTGCCTAACATACAAAGCTATGTCAAACACAGAGCTGTTGGACATGCTCCACTTAAAAAAATCCCAATCCCTCCGAGCTTCGGCCCCAAAACCCAGACCAAAATACAAAAGGAGGGGGGTGCATCCATTTTCATCAAGGATACCCACACCTCCAGGTTAGTGGCACAGCACGAGGCCTCGGAGACCATCCAAGTGCAACTAACAGTGGGCAAAGCTGCTTATCAGATTGTAGCCTGCTACAGATCACCTACCTTGTCTCAGGACCCTCACTCAGCATTTCTGAGAACACTGGAAAATATAAAGGTCCTACCAAACACCATGATATTAGGAGATTTCAACTACCCAAACATTGACTGGGAGAATTACTCAAGTACAAACTCCTTTTGCTAACGCTTCCTAGAGTTTATAAACTCAAACACCCTGGAACAGCTGGTCACCATGCCCACTAGAGGTGACAACATACTGGACCTGATCATCACCAACATGGGGGATCAGTGTTCCTAACAGAGGTAAACCCTCACTGGTAAGATCAGATCATAAAGTAATTACACTGGACATCCACATCCCGACCCCACCCCCAGTCAAGGAAACCACTGTGAAAAACCTTTCAAAAGCAAACTTCACACTTCTCAAGACCGAAGTGGAAAGTTTCAAAGCCCCTTGCTAAAGGATAATGCTATCAATCCACAGAATCCTTTACAAGTGCATTCTATGAGCATCTACAGGGATGCATGGATCGAGCCATCCCAAGTAAAACCAAGACTCAATCCTCCAAAAAGAAGAAACCAGTCTGGTAGTCCTTGGCATAAATAAGCTATACAACAGAAGGAGGAAACTATTACATGATAGAGCAAAATTCCAAAAAGGAAAGGCATCACTGATAAATATTAGCAAGAAACTACGATCGCTCATAAAATCATCCAAGGTCAGTTTTGAAGGAAAAATTGCCAAGGAATCTAGGTAGCAACTCTCAAATATGCTCTGAGCTACTGCAAAATGGCAAAAAATACACTGAACCAACTGACATTGCCAACATCCTGGAGGACAAGTTCAGTGCAAACGTCAGCCCCCCTCACCCCCAAAAAGGCCTGTGTCCATCCAAGAAGAATGCAGAGCCCCAGACATCATGGACATGCAGGTATAAACAGCCCTCTCCAAAGCTAAGAACACAGCATCAGTGGGACCGGATGGTGTCCCAGGCTGCATCTTACATGAGCTCCAAAAGGAACTAAACCCTCACCTAAATTCACTGTTCAGACTTAGCCTTACCACAGGCTATGTACCAAAAGAATGTTGTACAGCAAGTCATCCCGCTCCATAAAGGTGGTGCCACAACAGAACCTGGGAACTATTGCCTATAAGCCTGACCAGCCTGGTCTGCAAAGCTATGGAATGAATTATCATGGAACTCATAAACAGAGACATTGGGAACCTCCAGACACTGGACCCTACCCAATTTGGCTTTGTTAAAGGCAGATCCTGCCTCTAAAAACCTAGTTAACTTTTTTGAAACAGTTACCAAGGCCATAGAGGAAGGGAAGGTAGTCCACACAGCCTACCTGGACCTAGCTAAAGCCTTTGACACCATTCCCCACTCTGGCATCATAGACAAGCTTACCAGCTTGAACATTAATGCCTATGTCATGAGATGGGTGGCCAACTGGCTCACGGATAGAACACACATGGTCAGAGTTGTGGGTGCCATGTCTGACTCTAAACCAGTCACAAGTGGCATCCCACAGGGCTCAGTCATGGGACCCCTCCTGTTCGGTATATACTTCTCTGAGGTACAGGCAAGCATGGGAGGACTATGGCTGACCAAGTTCGCAGATGACTGCAAACTGGGGGCCATAATCGACTCTCCAGCTGACACAGAGATCCTCCAGAAGGGTCTTACAGAGACAGACACCTGGTGTCAAAACCATGGCCTCAAGCTGAATGCCAAAAAATGCATAGTCATCCCCTCTGGAAAAAAAAAAGTGCCCACAAATTACCACATAGGTGGTAATCCACTTGGTAAGGAAAATATAATTAGGGACCTGGGAACCCAGGTAGATAGTAACCTCTCCTTTGATAATCACATTGCCAAAGTGGTTAGAAATTCATTCTATGCAGCCCACCTAATCATGAAAGGGTTCACCTCTAGATCAACAGAGGTCATTGTGTCCCACTACTCATCACTCATTATGCCCATAATATACTACAGTGCCCCATTTGATATGTACCTTAATCGGCACATGCAGCAGCTGGAAAGACCAAAGAAGTACCTCACCAAGAGGATCATGGGCCTCAAAGAGATGCCCTATGCAGCTCGACTAAAGAAACTCCAGCTCTATTCGGTTGCTTACTGCTTGCTAAGAGGTGATCTATGCCTGACGTATAAGGCCATGTCCAAACCGGAATTAATGGACATGCTCTACCTGAAGAAAACCAAATCTCTTAGAGCCACATGCTCCAGTGAATTAAATTTCAGCACAGCAATAATCAGGACTTGCTGGAGGGATAGATTCCTGTCCCAGAGACTTCCCTCACTCTGGAATAGAATCCCAGTTTAAGTTAGGCAGAGCCCCTCGCTGACTCTCATCAAGAGGAATCTTGACAGTGGATGGGAAGTGTAAATTTACCCCTGGGATCACTTCAGTGGCCCTGCTAGACAGAGGCCCAGGAAACTAATTTAAAAGGGAGGCAAAGCCAACACATTCTGGATAGGCTTATAAATGCCCTTGGGCAGATAGCCTAGTACCTACCTATGAACCTACATGCTCTAGGGACCTAAACCTTGTCACCACAATAAACAGAACATGCCAGAGGGATAGATTCCTGTCCCATAGACTTCCCATACTCCAGAATAAACTACCTATCTGTATCAAACAAAGGTCCTCATTAGCACTCTTCAAGAAAAATCTTGATGACTGGGTGGGAAATAGGAAATTCATCCTGGGATCACTTCTGTGTCTCTGCTCGACAGTGGCACAGGAAAATAATTTTCTTGGGTGGCAAAAGTCAAGGTACCTTTTTGACTGGGCTTGTATAGGCCCCAGGGCTGATAGCCTAGTACCTACCTATGAGCCTATGAACCTATGAAACTTTGAGCCTTGCCTAGAAAAGGTAATATGGGGACAGCAAGAGCCTTGGCCAGTATTCAGAAGCATAGGTGCGGCAGGTGCAAACCATCTGTAGTGAAGCAACAAGGCTTGTCTATCAAATCATCACAGGCAGACAGAGACTGGATCCCCTTTGAATGACACCAGAAGTTCAGCCAATTGTTGAAGTTTATTGCTTTTTTGTTATATTGCAGTATCATGCAGGTGAAGGTAAGATGCTACTCAAGGTCAGGGTCATACCAGCCTGGGCTACATGATCATAGAGCTGCTATATATCTCTTGTCATGTTGTCCTAGGAGGTATGTCTCAGATCATTCACACTGACATTTACAAAGAACACGTCATATATGTACCTGTTCTGGAGTGATCTAAGTGCTTGTGTTATGTGGCAGATCATAGCACCTGACAGACAACTGACAGTAACCTTCCCCTTGTCCAGCCAAGTGAGTGGAACATCTGTGTGCCTGACTATGAAGTCACCTATTACTAGTGTGTTGGGTATGTTGTTTTGCCTTAGGGCCTGTTGTGAGGCACACTGCTTTGGTGTATTATGTGTTTTCTGGTGTGTGCTTGGAGGTGCATGTTGCTTGCTTGTCTGCTTAGAAGGACACTCTCTCTTTTTCAGATTGATATTTGTATTCTCCGAGTATGGTAATGTGTATTTATGTGTGTGTTTTACTGGTGCTTATATTGTAGGTCTATGCGAGACAGTTGATGTTGTGGTTGTATGACCTTACTCCTCCTGACTGTATTGTCTAGTATTAGGTTGACAGAGCTTAGCCACTGGTTTGACCCTGTTTGTGCCAGCATGTGGTGCATCAACCCATATATGATATGGTCATGGCCTATGCATACAATACACTCACAATACTCCTAGTATGATAAGCCTGCTGAGGTTAGCAAATGTGAAAAAAACCTTTGGGCAAACTGTCAGCAAGTAATGTCTGTATTGCACCCTGTAACTCCATATTGCTTGCTGAAGTGTAAAGACGTACTTAGTTTGGATTAAGAACCCGCACTTGCCAACTGTGTGTGTGTGTCTGTCTCTCCCTGGGAAGAGAGCAACCTTTTTAGAGACTACTCACACCCCTTAAAAGTGGTATACTCATCTTTGTCAAGCCTGATGATGTCACCATCCTACAAATATACCTGTGGAAAGGAGAAATCCCGATAATGTGTATAGTGCGTCATGTAAATGTGTACTGCTGTAGTATCATAATGTAATTAGGTAGGGGTTTAAATCATGCACTTGCATATTGTGTATGAGTGTATGTGTCTCCCTGTGGAGGAGCAAGCTTTTTGGAGAATACTCACACCCCTTAAAAGTGCTATACTCATCTTTGTCAAGTCTGATGATGTCACCATCCTAGAAATATACCTGTGGAAAAGTGAAATCCCAATAATGTGTATAACGTGTTGTGTAAATGTGTACTGCTATAGTAGCATAATGCAAATAGGTAGGGGTTTGAATCCTGCACTTGCCAACTGTATGTGTTTCTCCCTGGGGAGGAGCAACATTTTTGGAGAGTACTCACACCCCCTAAAAGTGGTATATTCATCTTTGTCAAGTCTGTTGATGTCACCATCCTACAAATATACCTGTGGAAAATAGAAATCCAAGTAATGTGTATGCAAGTCATGTAAATGTGTATTGCTGTAGTATCATAATGTAGTTAGGTAGGGGTTTGAATCATGCATTTGCCAACTGTGTGTGTCTCCCTGGGGAGGAGCACCCTTTTTGGAAAATACTCACACCCTTAAAAGTGGTATACTCATCTTTGACAAATCTTATGATGTCATCATCCTACAAATATACCGGTGGAAAAGAGAAATCCCAGTAATGTATATAGCGTGTTGTGTAAATGTGTATTGCTGTAAGGAAGGAATTTGAATCTCGTACTTGCAGACTGTGTGTGTGACACCATTGGTCAATGTGGAGTTGGTTTTGATGTTTTTAGTGTATGACATATCACAATGACAACTGTATGTCCATTACACATGTAAGGTAGCTGTGGGGCAAAGCCATATACATACATGTGACCTCAATTATTTCATAGGTGGGTACTCTGCTTTCTTCATGAACGCATCTGTTATCTTTGCCAGAGCGTGCTGGCACTTTCCAGACCTTAGGTCACTTCTGTATGCTAGTAACAAGCTTAGCCACTGCAGTGATCCCTGGGCTACGTCTTCTGTTTCACATCCACTCATCACGGTTTCTATTGAAGAGTGTGTGTGAGGATTTATGCTTGAGGTATATTTGAATCCTGTTCCAAAGCAAGCAAAGTCTGGCAAAGATGACTAATCATTATAGGTATGCAACAACCTCTGCGGCTCTGCATGCAAACCCTTTATTGCTTATATGCTCCACAGAGGGATTTCCAAAATCCTTTGGTAATGTGATTATCAAAGGAGAGATGACTAAGCACATGGCACTAGTATACATTAGTATTTGTTCCACATTTTGGGAGCTACTACCTATGTTGCACTCTGTGGATACTTTGTTTTCTAAAAGTGGATAACTATGCTTTCTTTGGCTTATAGCTTTACAGCATGAGTTTGACGCCAGGTATCTGTGCCTATGATACCTTTTGGAGGATGTGTGTGTCATCTGGAGAAAAAAAAGTATAGCCCACAGTATGCATTTTCATCAAACGTGGGCAGACATATCCCTACTGTGTCTGCTTGTACCTAAGAAAGTTATATGCCAAACAGGAGTGATCCCAGGACTGAGTGCAGGTGAATACCACTTGTTACTGGCATATAATTGTACAGGAAGGCTGCAAATGTTAATGTGTGTCCTACATCTGTGCGTCAGTTGTCAATCCATCATCTAACAATCGTTTATGGTCAGTCTGTTGAGGTAATGTATAATACCAGAATGTGGGATGGGTATGAATTGCTGGTGAGCTATAGCTTGTCTGTGTGGACCTCCCCTCCCTCACCTATAGCCTTGTTAACTGGCTTGAAGTCTACTAGGTATATGAGCCATGATCTGGGCTTTAGAGAACCTAAGTGGGTATGTTGCAGTGTTTTCAGGTTCATAATGTCTCTGTTAATGAGTTCCATAATGCTGTGCTCCATAACCTTCCCGATAACATTTGTCTGGTTTATAGGGTGAGAGTTTCCAGGATCTGTTGTAGTTCTAGCCTTAATCAATTTATCTTAACATTTACACTGGGTCTGACGAGGGTGGACAGGTTTAGGAATAAGTATATTAGAGGGTCAGCCCAGGTTTGAAAGTTAGTAGACCAAGCCAGATAGGCAGGATTAAGTTGGTTTGTACATGTGCTGAGGTGGGATGCAGAGTATATTGTGAAATAGATGCTAAGGATGAAGCCGCCCAATAACAGGAAAAGATGAACGCCTAAGATGAGGTTTATGGCTGTGGTGAGAGAGGACATGCAGGTGGATGGTGTGACAGCGCAAGATGCAGAGGGCAGGAAGAAATGGAAACAGATGATCTGTTGTGGTGACCCCTAATGGGAGTATCCGAAAGGAGAAGAAGAAGAATACATTGTAGCTCAACCCTTGTGGACTGTGAACACCATTACCACGCGTCATTCACCAAGTATGTAACCTGTATAGAGGCTCCATCTGGACAGAGTGTTTAGGTGAGTGGTGACTTCATATGTCAGCTTGTGTATGACACAGCCAGGGGCACTGTCCAGTACCATTGCCACTATGGTTTGGACTTTGGTAAAGAGATTTTTTAACTAGAGTGTCTGTGAATTATCAGGGTTTTACATTCTTCAGGTCTGGCAATGTGGACCTTGTGTAATGACAGGGTGGTGAAATCCGCATTCAAACTCTCTGACAAGAAATTGGTAATGTCAGTCAGATAAGTGTACTTTGTGACCATTTACATTAACTGTGACCCAATCTGAGATTTCCCCTGTAGATTATACACAACACTAAAGAAAGCTTTAGTGTTGTCTTTGGAATCCTTGCCATTTTGTATTTTGAAGCTTGCCTTGTATGTTTATTGAAGGATTGTATTTTCCCAATGATACTGACCAGAGAGGTTAACCCTTCTTGGTATGTAACTTTTTTTTGGTACAACTTCACGCCATCTATTATATATTTAGTTTATGGCAGGGGGTCCTTGAGACTAATGCACTTTTACTGTATAAGTGAGAATTTCTTCTTGGTTTTCTTGTATTTGTGATAGCACGGTCCATGCAACACTGTAGGTGAACAGTGTGCATTACTAAAGGATTATGCAGCTGGGACAGTGTTAACCTTAGTAATGCACACCAATGACAGATAGCAACAATAGCATCACCCACAGCACAGTGTCAGCCCATGTCATACACACACATGCGTGCTCAAGTTCCAAAATGTGTGTAGTACAATGCATACTGGCCATCAATAGAAACTATGGAGTGTTAACAGAGGACAATGCAGGGCATGTCACCCTGCTCATGTGTCCAATATGCATGTACATGCAGAAAGTGCACCTCCACCATGTTCACAAATGGACACCTGCAAAACTGTGTTGTACACATGCCATACTTACTGTCCACTGTATAACGCATGCTGACACAACTACACACATCAGCCAAGTGGCACATGGGCAAACAAAACACAATTGGAATAAACAATGGTGAAAACAACAATACAACATTGCTAATTACAGCTTTAATGCATCATTCCTGCTCAGCTACACCTTCAAGGATATCATTACACTTTACTGCTGACAACATGCTACACATCCAATCATTGCTATACTTTATTAAAGTCACCCTGTGCATCAGCACCATGTTAGCCTGTTCCTGCATCAATGTTACAGATGACAGGAGATGGCACAGGTTTCTTCATATCTTCATATGCAGGGTGTGTTGTTGGTTTGCCAGAGGCCTACACTGAGCCATACAATCGACGTGTGTGTGAGTGTGTGTATGAGGGCCATGAGTACTGTTATGGGCCAATGTTGATGTAATGTGTGTGGGTATGTGTTTGCCCTAGGTTTCTGGTTTATGTGTGTGTGTCTGCATGTACACATTTCCACCATGTGGCTGCCATATACGGAGATTTGTGAGATAGCTACAGACTGTACCTGGCAGGCTTTACAGATCACCGTCTCTGGCCATGGATACGGAACCTGTGCCTGGCAGGGGTACTACAGACAGTATCAGGTACTAATCCAGATTGGGTACTATCCAAAGAGGTTGACAAATGTCCAATGAATCCAGGTCCCTGCTGGGACTGGCCAGAGCCATGTGCACGTGGTCTGCTAAAATGGTCTATGGACATCCCCCCCAACATTGCTGGGGCTGGTACTGGCACTATGGGAGCGGCTGCGACTTGCTAGATGTCTACAGCAACCTCCAGCTTCTGATGTTGTTGGCATACATCCACGTCAATGTCTCAACCGCCCCGCACTGTCCTGACACATGGACATGACATTGTGAAAGACATCCAATGTCTCACCCCAACATCTATCAGTGACCTCAATGTAGTTACATATGGCACCTGCTAGGCCAAGGATACTGTCATTTACAGAGGTGTAATGAGCCCTCTGTGCCCTTTGCCCCTGTCTGGTGTACCTCTCCATTCATGTCTGTGCCTCCATGGCAGCCTGGAACATGCGTGTGGTAGAAAGAGGTGTGGCACATCTGCCGGGGCATGATGGCCAGCAGTGCTCTGATGAGAACCCCTGGGCATCTGCCTATGTGGTACCATTCCAGACATCTGGCTATGGCTGCTGTGTCCTGATACATGTGCCATAGATACCACACTGTCCTGGCCAGTGCAAACCGTATGCTGTCCCTCAGCTAAGGGCAATGGTGATGATGGATGTACAGGCAGTATGACTGTGTGCATGGATGGGGTGGAGACTTGTGTACTGCCAATTGGTGGCCCAACAACAGACCCTGACAAATCTGCCTGTGCCTCAACACACCTATCCTCATCATCACTGTCTGTCTCAGTGACATCAGGTTCCCTGCTGTACTGAACCAGCCCCACCTTGGCACCTGTGAGAGGAAAACAGAAAACACACTATAAGACCTGAACATGACTTCAGACCACATGCGCACATGCACACATGCACACATGTGCACATGCACACATGCACATGCACACATGCACATATGCACACATGCACACACACAAAAATACACTCCTTCCTAAAGTAGACACACACAACACCGGAAATCTCAGAACATACACAATAGCAGGTGATGGTAGGGTACAGTATCACAAGCAAAACAGTCATATCACACATGTCAGCATGCAAGACGTGGTTCTCAACAGCATGCAGTGCAAGTGTAGTCAGTCCTTGTTACTAACAATATACATGGCTTTGATGCATGTGTTTTGTTATTAGGTGATGACCCTCCCCCTAGAACATAATGCATACCTGGACACAACATTGCTGTGCAGGTATTCATAACCCTGTAATGCACTGTGCACCATAACTCACAGGTGTGCATACCATTGCCGGATGTGTATCTGTGTGTCAGATAGGTACCCAATGCTGATTGCAGCCTCTGTGTCTTTAGCAAGTAATTGTGGACACATTTTTAGCACATGCATGATGAGTATTCACACATCATCAGTGGTGCATGGATAATTGATGGAATACCATTCGGTCACATACCCAATGTACAGTACTTATGGTGAGTGTAGATCATATTGTGGACATGCCAGTCTCATCCATGACATGGCATGCTAAAACACAACTGCATATTTAAACACTACACATACCCAATATGTGTCATATGACCTAGCCACTCAATAGCATCACAAGAGATCTATGTGTCAGTTGTGCAAATGGTGATTGGTATGCATACTGTTTAGAGGTGCATATGTGTGCACACACGCAACATTAAGGTATATAGCAATGAAAGCTATTTGTAGTACTGTGGTTATAATAACTGGATGGGGTATAGTACCATAGGCCATCATCATGACGCATCAGGTGGTCACTCAAGGCTACAAATGTTTCCCAAACCAGCACTAATCATGCTGTGCCGGAACTGTACTATCTTAGCTAAATACACCATTTCACAACCAGTTATTACATGAGTTTGTAAGGAGGCCAATAAGGAGCATTCCCTGACATGAATGTGTAGTGTGTTGCAGAGTGTTTAAATGCCCCATGATAGGCCTCTACCCCTCAGGTATATTATGTGTAATGTGTGTATGAGATTTTGGATACTGGAAGTGTGTCTTTACAGAGAGTTTGTGAATCCTTTATGTGTAGCATGTTAAAATGCTCTGTGTATGATATAGATGCGCATGTTATGTGCATGTTGAGTATCAACTGTGTCTATCCAATGGTCACTACAGTCTAGACACATTTGTTTGAAATGGTCTGGGTATTGCATGTGTTTGAGGCAGCTAATCACATTAGTGAGATGTGCGTGCTCTTACACCAAACATACACAGCATGCATTATGGGTAGGTGTGTTACATGTGTGCATGGCCTACACCTTAACTATGACATGCACTTTTTATTTACAATAATAAATGTAGAACACACTCACCAGCAACTCTCCACTGCCTTGATGTCACCCCAGAGGGACCTATATAGAGATGAGACAGTTTGTCAGTGGCCACAACTGTGGCATTGCTACTGTGTGTTTGCAATCTTACAGTAGAACAACAGTTTACATTCACAGGGCTACAGATTATGTTTCAAATGATCAGTACTGCACAACAACAGGCTCCACATCTTTGAACGACACACTCCACATCTCACATATGCATGATCTACCAAAACAAATAACAGTAGTCTACAGATATGCCATGTTACCTGCATGCTCCATGTGTGCTTGCTGGGTAGCTCCACCTCCATTATGGTGAATGCCTGCTGCTGTTGTTGTTGGGCAGGTGCTACCAGGCTCAGGAGCAGCTCCTCCACTCTGGTGAGGGGGGATGGATATTAACACCACCTCCTGTTGCAAGCTGTTGTCTCGCATCAGCAGCATGCTGACGGACATGTCTGAGATCACTGCAGTGGTGGCGTACCTGCTCATATGTCCGGTTATACAGGCCTACCTCACTGACCCTGCGGACATCTTGGCTCATTGCAGTATGCTCCTGCTGGTCCTAGCTGGTTCGTAAGAACATGAGATGGTAGTGCTGAATCATACTGCTAGTAATGATATCATCTTCAGCACTACTGTAACTGGGGTTCCTGCGATGGGCCATGATCCCTGGAAGACATAAATACAAAAATATGTCTGAGCAAGTCATATGGCACATTTAACGTTATACAGTACAGATATCACTGAACTCCCATATAGCAACCTATAAGCTAACCGAGAGTGAAACACTGTAAGTGCCACTTATCACTGCTCACTCCACAACTGCTTGAAAGTGCCTTGCTCACTTTCTATCTAATGAACCATGTTCTGCACAGCAACAAAATAAAATCACTATATAAGACTATACAAGAGTACCTGGCACACTGTATGCAACACGATTCAGCACCTAGCCACAGCAGATATACATCAAGCTGATGTGTAAAGAAATATATCATCCATCACAATCAGTGTAAGGTACAGTAAATATATTACTATTATACCACACAACTTGTTAATGGCAAACCCGTGGCCAAAATATATGCACAATTGGGAATATAGGTTGCATACTGCTGTAGTACACTATGAATGTTGCTAGATAAGCAGTTATATATTTTACCACACACATATGTCAAAGGACATGTTACAGACATATCCATATACACATCAGACATAATTACAGGATACAAAGGTATGACAACCCATATAAACTTTCAGTGTGTACTATAAAGTACTGTGTGTCAGCACTTACACAACCTTAATCTTGAGAAATGTAATCTGTGATGAATACAGGGACCACACAAAACAGTGGATGCAAACAATGTGGACATATACCATACTTCGCTGTACAGGCCCAGAGCTTCAAGTAGTACTACAGTACACACACGATTTGCATTCAACATCGGTACCAATCAATAATTATAGATGTAGTGCTTTAGCCTCCAATGACACACCCTAGTTAAAACCAAGGGACTTAATCACAATGTATGCAATAGCACTTGTTCTGCCTAGCAACAGAATACACAGCTTTTGCTAGGATCAAAGCAAGGACCCATAATACCATGACACAAACAGTTTCCCACTAAGCTATCCCACAGATGCATATCTTTGACATATTCACAAACATATTGACCATCAAAGTCAGTCAACAGTACAGAGAATCTATTGCAACAAGTAGATGAAGGTGTGTATGAGTATATATAACTATATATATATATATATATATATATATATATATATATATATTATATATATACATATGCACATCCATTGGTCTACATATACATATATATGTAGGTACATATACATTTCACCTTTCATAGTGAGAATTTCAATTATACAAAGGATGTAAGGTGTACAGTAATGTAATAAAATCGCACAGTCTTGGGATAAATGCATTGAAGGTGTTCACAGTCCAGGTAGCTTTAGCAGGCCTTACTGGCTTCAACATTGCAAATTGAAGAAACCACTCACAGTGTTTAACCACCACATGTCATATACCAGCACTGTATGCTGTCTTGTGTGTCACACACTAAAACCTACATACAAATATGCACATACTAACCTTCAACAACATATATATCCCCCCCTTCACAAACAGTTGCAATATGTCCCCTGCTCTATGCACATATATAGATGTGAATATATATGACACATATATATTTCTCCGTATTTGTGTGGCATGCACACACAAGGTTCACACTGTTGTAAGTCCCTGGACCTCAGAGCTGAACTGTTGGGCCTTGCTGCAACACAAACAGGTGTCACATATGAACACACACTAATGTTAGAGGGTATATATATGGCAACAGATGCTAGATAAGCATACTAGACTGCTACAACAACTGCCAATGCTAAGCTACACTTTAATATGACTATCATGCATGTGTTGTTCTGTCACACCCATGTTTATATAATGTCAGCTAATTCTCCCAACAGCCATTGGCCACACTACTGTACAGAACACAGATAACATGGATCAGATCTTTGACATTTAATGCTGAGCTACACATTTAACAGGTATGTCCCACTGCCCACAGGTACACACAGTATTGTCCATAGCAATAGTTAAGCAGAACATCTCTGCATAAAGATGTACTGCTGCCTCATATGAATAGTTCACATTATGTAGACTATTCTTCAATAACATGTACTACATGCCAGTAAATACATATGTGTCACATACCTTTCCTTTGTATGATTTGGTAATATTTATTTTTCTTTTTCCTTTTCTCTGTCTCTTTCTCTCTCTCTCTCTCTGTCTCTCTCTCTCTGTCAGTCTCTGCAATAGAGTGATTGAGTTTGTTGGCAGATATTGCACCCTGCTTTTGTAGGAATTTGCACATGAACATGTGATGGCCTCTGCCTCAATTAGTGGCCACCATTTGTTAATTGCATGCAGCCTACTGTGTAGTAATTGCAGTAATCACTGTCATAGCAACCCAGTACTATAAATTGCTGACTCGTGTGGGCATGGCCCTTTCAGCTTTCCAAGATGGAGATCATCCTCGTTTGCTGTGGACATCATTGTTTAAGACAGAAGGTTGGTATGGTTCTTATATCAGAAGCCAGGGATGTAGCCAGATATTTACATGTTGTACTCAGACCTAATGTTGCTGCTTCCAGTACCCACTTGTCAGTGTAGAAATGTACCAACCCTCAAAATGCTACACCAAGATACATGGAAAGATGTACTTTATTTTCAACTGTTACAATTAACTGCCATACAAAGATTGAGATGTATTCCTTTGGCACACAAATTGTTTGTGAACTGCTATACTGTGAATATTCATTTACTCAGTTCTAAACAGTTTGTGCTTTTTAGCGTTGACATTAGCACAAGCTGCTCAGAAAAAAAATGGACACATTTCAGTACTGTGAGTATGCTTACCTACATCCTTGGTAGACCCTGCACACACAGGTATATTCTATGTTTGGGTAGGGTTGCAGAAGTACAGAGAGCGTACGTACTATTGTGTGAATTTTATCTTACTGGACTTACAGGGTTGCTGTGTACATGTTAGTTTATCAAGGCAAGTAATCTGTCTGCATAACTCTCAACTGTGGACCTATCTACATGATAGCCAGAGAATAGCCTGTTATTTTTTGTTTGTGCACCACACAGGTGTTTTCAGCAATAGAGCAATGGCATTGTTACAGTTGGTTGCTACCACCAGTACATGGCTACATCCATTTGTATTTCAGTGTTGTATTCCTACATAAGGGTATGCTTCCAAAACTCCTTCCAAAGCTATTTGCACAGTGTGTAACAGCAGAAAGGCTGATAAGCCTCTGTGTTTCTGCCTCTGTCAGACCTCTCAACCACTCAGGTACATATTTGAACAGACTCAGGGAAAAGTCAAGAAAAAGTCAGGGACAATCAGGGACACCTTTAAAATATTAGTGCCATTAAGTTGAGACATTGAGAGAATCAGAGCATATGAATTAATACACCTTTTCTGAAGTAAAAGAAGTGTCTAACTCTTAATTATTGTCATTATTCATTAAGTGTAATTCACCACCTTTTTGGCCAAAGTCAGTAGTTTTCGGAGGGATTCAGAGGGACAGAGCTAAAATTTGTTTCAAAATCAGGGACATCCCTGAAAATTAGGGACAGTTGGGAAGTATGGCCTCTGTCATAAACAGATATGCCAGTGTTTGTCCTGCTGTGATACTGTGTGGGGTTGTAAAGTGATTGTGTAACATTATTTCCTACTAGAATGGCTGCTTCTCTTATCACAGTCATGTAATGTAATCCCACAACAACTGTTGGTCAACATCCACACAACAAGTTGTGTGGTATGGTATCCCTATTTTTCCTTTACATTCACTCATTCTGATGCATGATATATTTATTTAAGCACCAGCTTGATGTATGTCTATCATGGCTTAGTGGTACTTCATGTTGTATAGTGTTTGCAATGTCCAGGGTTTGAGACTTGCAGAGGTGTTTTATTTTGCTCCTGAGCAGAACAAGGGCCCTCACATACAGAGTGACTAAGGCACTTTTAAGCAGTTGTAAGTGGGTTTGCGTGGATTTGCGCATTGCTTAGCCAAGCACAAACAAGCGCAAACCCGCACAAACCCGCTAACTACTGCTTAATAGTGCTTACTCCCGCTAACCTCCATGCTCATCTTTGAAAGAAAAGAAAAATGAGGAGATAGGAAAGTGGTAAAAAAGGGGTGTAAACAGGGAAAGATGGTATTGAAAATAGCTCAGGATGTGCAGGACGGGTGTAGGGAAGGTCCATAGCTGCCCATTTCTTCAACAGCAACAGCTGTGCATATGCAATAAATTTGGAGGTAGATATGAACCCTTCAACCCCTGAGAGAGGGGTGAGGACAAAAAAGTATGTTGTAATGCCAATTAAATAACATTTCATGTGTCTAGTGGACATGTGTGCAAAATGGGCAGCTGTGTATGGGACGTATTTTTTTTTTTGGGGAGCAGATTGCCCTTTTTTTTGGAATGCGGGGTAGCGGAAGTAGGTATATTTGGGGAGGTAGGTTGGGGAGGTAGACAAGACAAACAAGATGCATACAGGGGTGGTATATGACACATGGCGGGTGAACACCTTTGATGAAGAGGGATGTTTGGAAATCACAAGCCCATGAGCCCCCGGATGGAAACAGTGGGACTGAGGTCCCCACCCATGGGCAGTCACCACTGCATTTTCACGGCCCAGAGGGTGGCTGTGCTGGGGGCTATGTAGGAGGGGCAGGGTGAACCGGGTGTTGTGCCACTTGGGCCTCAAGCTGGCATAGAGGTTCCGCAACAGAACGTTCAATCTCTCTACGCACCACAGCCTGGACCATTCGAAGGGTGATAGGTAGCCCTCCTCCGCCCATGCTTGCACAGGAGGGCCGAGCTCCATCCCCTGCAGTGCTTCCACCCAAAGGTGGCACAGGGCCAATGGAAGAGGAGGTCCCAGGCTGGGCACCAGATCTGCTGGTGCCAGGTACCATGGCCAGCTGAGGTGGGACAGGTGGATCCGCCGGGACCAGCCTTCCCATGCAAACTATGTTTTGGAGAGTTTAATAAAGATATGGGTTAGTAACAGTCAACAGCATTCCAAGTTAGTTATAACAGCATGCAAAAGTATTCCCATTAACCCAACACACTATATTTCCAACAGTTGAAAAGCAAGCATAACACATGCATATATAGAACAATAGTGGACATTACAACAGCTTGCATGTTGAATTGATGGCAACAGACCACCAATATTGTGGTATTTTAACAGGGCACATGCATAGACATAAATGCAAATATTTATAAACCAATAGGACATATGTCCCAACAAATGTTTTGAGATTAGACATACCGGTTGAGGTGTGGAATTGCATTTTTTATGCACATATAGTAGGGTGGAAAAAGATAGCTCAATTAACAACTTATATATCCTTCTAGTTTTCACTACATTCTTATTAACTGCAGTTATATGTCCCTTACATGTATTATTACGCTACTCAATGTCCTTATATTGTGCAACTAGATTTTTTCTAGATCATTATATACATGAGCTGTATCTTACATACAAACGTCCAAGATGCAGATGTTACAGCAACATATTTTGAGAGTTGCTCACACACACACTTCTGCCAAGATGGTACACTGACAGCTCTACTTTCATATAATTATCTAGATATGTTCAGGTGAAAGTATCAGTTATATGTTAACAGCTCCCTACATTTCTGGCAGCACACTGACATTTCTGGGGAAACAATACCAAGCTTCTCATGTGCCAGATTAACCTATACATGCTGGGCATGAACCAACAGTTGAGGGCTGTAACTATGCATAAAAGCTACTGGCACTCCCTTCATCCATGTTATATGGGCCTACCTAAGTGTGGGTTGACACTGCTTAATACAACACTACTATTTGTAGAATGCAACAGTGCAACAACATATCAAAGAAAATGACACAGACACTCCAGGAATTATACATTTATTAAAGGTGTATTACACCTTTATTTATTGGGTTAAAACACTTTTTGAAGGATCTCTCATTTATTTTATATAACAGTACATGCAGAATAATTACTAGCCTGCCTGATGCCACAGCCTTTGCAGCCTATCTTCATGGGCTTGCTGGTTCATAGCCCGGACACCTGCAGCTGTGAAGTAAATGCAGTGATATTGAGACATACCTATCCATAGTATAGACAAGCATAGCAATTCTTAACTACTTAATACAATGGCTACTTACTCAGTACTGGGGCATTAGGCATCGCATGGTATTCCTGGATCTACTGGTCCAGTTGATCCTCCCTACGTCACTTCAGGTCAGAATAATGGTGCCTGACCTGCTCACCAGTCCGAGGAACACCAGTGACACTGGGGAGAACACGGGCAAGACTGTTCCAGGCCTCTGTTTTATATTGGCTACCCTGGTACTGGCCCTGCAGGAGTCTTTCCTCATGATTGTGGACAAGAAGCCAAACCATTACTTTGGACTCCTCAATGCCCCAGCGTTGTGCTCTAAATTGAGTGCCTTCTCCAACACCGGCCATGCTGACTGCAGAAGGAAGCTACAACCAGTTATAGCAAGTATTCCCACCTGTAGAGCTTAAATATGCCTCATTTCCCGCACTTATTTGTGATTGACCACTTTTGGAAAAACTCAGCTGTAGGCATGCCTGCTTAGCTGATGTTGGCAATGTTTAAAATTCCTTTGATAGATATGTGTCTGTTGAAAGTGCATGCTTATGAAATGCTGTCATGGCTTAGTGGTTAAGTACTGTGTCTATAGTGCACAGTATTCTGAGTTCAAGCCTTGTCACTGCTTTTTATTTTCCTACTGGGCAGACCTGACTGGTTAAGGTACAGTAAAGGAGGTGTGGCCATGTTTAACCAACTTTGCTCTACTTTGCCCGACATTGCCCAACGTTGCTCAACGTTGCTTGATGTTGTTCGACATTGCCCAACATTGCGCTGGTTAGTGTGGTGCGCAGCTTCACACAAATACATTGTGGTTGTGCTGGTTAGTGCTGTGCTCAGCTACGTGCAAAGAAATTGCTCTGGTTAACGCGGTGCGCAGCTACGAGCAATTGGATTTAAATATGCTCAGTACCGGTAAAATGTGCTTAGTAGTACTTTATATTGCTTAAAATAGGGTACTCATGCCTCAGAATTCATAACCATTTCACCTTCATATAAATATATAATTTGTTCACTACTACATTTAACATTTCAATGCTTTTTACAAAACTTATACATAAAAAATGTCAGGAAATATTTTTGTATACAGATTTCCAACAGAAAATGGGACCTGCAGTAGTGGGACTCGAGCATGGAATGCCTCTTCTTTGTGCAAAGGCTCTAACCACTGCACTATTTCTATTTTGCTTAATTTACATATATTTTTCTTATTATCCTCTTCTGGTGTCTAAGCTGCTAACTGTAGCTAAGCAATGGGCAAACCCACGCAAACACGTGCAAATACGGGCAGCTATATCGGATGAAATAAAAAAAAATAAAAAACTCTTTCTATTTTTAATTTTGTCAGTTGTTTAACATATGGGAGAGTGTAGTGTTACATTGTGCACATGTGAGTGGACTCGCTCATGTAACTTGAAATTACGGTGTTTCTTCATTGCAGGGGCATGGGTTTTTGGACTTCTCGGCAGTCCAACAGGCCCCCTATACTCGTCCACGCTCAGTGTAAGCTTTAGAGTTGAGGCAGCACGCCCTCATTAATATGCATGGTACGCGGCCATCATATTCTTAGACTGGTGCTTCCATGTAAGACTAATCTAGTCTTACACAAAGATTAATAAATCCTGAGGACTGATATCCTTTTACACGCCAGTCATATACCGACACACGTTCAGCTGTATATAAAACACTGTGTCAGATAACTGGCTTTGAAGTTTTGAATTCAATAGTTTCACATACATATCAGTATCAGAATGCAGCAGTTCATTCCGCTGCTTATTGAAATATCATTGCATTTGCTTGAACTCTGAAAATGACCTATATTATATGTGCTGTACAAATCATGTACATAAATACATATGAAAAAACAGCTGGGTTTTACTTCATTGTGTTTTTGTAAATATGCCATTAAAATTCTTGTGGAGCTGACATTTTTTTCAGCTTTCAAAACATTTTACATGCCAGAAGAAACCATGTCAAATAAATAGAACTAATGGATTTACCATTCAGAGATGTTCTTTTTAAAATAAGACATGCAGCTATTTTCAAAATAACATGCAGGCGATTTGTGAATATTGGATGAATTTCTCACATGGTCAAGCACTGAAAAGTATTTATTATGTGTTTAAGCAGCTTTTGCTTTCATGTGCAAAATACACTGAAATTTATAACCTTTTATACATATTTTAATTAAGTGATTTTTTTTTTCTGCACAGTGAGACATTTTCAGGTTCACAGTACAGCTAGTGTGGCAAATGTCAGATTTTCTTTCTAGTAAATGAATTTACTTATCAGATACAGGCAATAAGAGAGCAAAAATAAGTGTTATTACTGAGCTATTGTTACACCTGCCTGGTTAGTGTATTATTGTCACTTAGAGAATGGGCAAACTGTACATCAGCACCCTGATTTGAGAATGAACGTACTCCAACAGGGTATTAATGTGTAAGTAATGACCACTGAAAAACTAGTCAGCCACTTCTTGTCAGCATATCAAGCTGCCATGCAAACTAATGACCACCATTATTTTATGCTCACCAAGCAATGCTTCTGCCGTTTAGTAAGTGTAAAATATATTAGAAAAAGGAAAACTAAAAAACAAAAGTGCATGTGTGTTTACATATATGTGTGTGACTATATGCATGCATGTGAGTAAAAATGAGATAGATTAAATTATTTTACACTTGCTAAGCAATGCTGTTGCTGTTTAGCAAGTGTAAAAACCTATGTATAACACAAACAAAGTATGTCTGTGTGCATGTTTATGTTTCTGTGTGTGTATGTTTATGTTTGTGTGTTTGTTTTTGTCTGTATTTGTAAATGCATGCTTGTGTGCATGAAAGCAAGGTGTTTGTGACTGAGAGAGTGAGAGCGATCAAGTAACAGCAGCATTGAGGAGGTTTATATACATCTCACCTCTTAGATCAAGTTAACTGGATAAAACCAAAAATAAAGGGGGAACAAAGGCTCAAAACAGGAATTTATTCACGTATTCCTCTTAAAAAAATCACAAAGTTCCCTCAATAATAGGACTTCTGTTTGCAGTAACTGAAACCTGGTTGTAGTAACTGAAACCTGGTTCAAGGCTCCTGAGAGCACCCCAACGCTACCAGGTTATACCTTGTATCATGCTTTTCGGCCCCAAAACCCGGGCCAAACCACAAAGGGGGGGGGAGTGTCCATATTCATCAAGGACACCCACACCTCCAGGTTAGTAGCAACACATGAAGCATCAGAGACCATAGAGGTGCAACTAACCATAGGCAAAACTGCTATACAGCTGGTAGCATGTTACAGACCACCCTCCCAATCTCAGGAACCCCACTCAGCCTTCCTAAAGACATTGGAGGATATGAATGTATCACAAAATACCATCATACTGGGAGACTTCAACTACCCAAACATAGATTGGGTACATTATTCTAGCCCTAACATCCTAGCCCAAAGGTTCCTGGAATTCATAAATTCAAATGCACTGGAACAACTAGTCACCTCTCCCACTAGGGGAGATAATATACTAGACCTGATCATCACAAACATGGGGACAAAATGCTCCACACCGGAGGTATACCCCTCACTAGTGAGATCTGACCACAAACTAATCACCCTGGATATACATATCCCACCTCCACCCCCAGCACAAAAGACCACAGTGAAAAACTTCTCAATAGCAGACTTCATTCTTCTTAAGACTGAGATGGTATGCTTTAAGCCCACTGGGCCAGTAGATACCATATCCCACAATGTCGAATCCTTCACAAATGCTTTCTATGGTCATCTCCAAGAATGCATGGATCATGCAATCCCAAATAAATCCAAGTCCCTCTCCACCAAAGGCAAGCGTCCTGTCTGGTGGACCTCAGCCATTAACAAATTGTATAACAAAAGAAGGAAGCTACTGCACGTCAGAGCAAAATCCCATAAAGGGAAGACATCTCTGATCAACATTAGCAGAAAACTAAGTTCTCTCATAAAAACATCCAAGGCCAGCTTTGAGAGAAAAATCGCTAAGGACACTAAAGATAACCACAAAGCCTTCTTCAGCTATGTTAGAAACCTGGGCGGAAACCCTCAGATATGCTCAGAGTTAGTTCACAACAACAAAAAATACACTGGACCCACAGATATTGCCAACATTCTGGCTGACAGGTTCAGTGCAAATTTCTCCCCTCCCTCACCCCCAAAAGAAGAAATACTTATCCCAGCTGAATGTAATCTCCCTGTCATCTCAGATGTCCAAGTGAGAACCACCCTCAACAAAGCTAAAAACACAGCATCAATGAGACCTAACTCCAAGAGGAGCTAAACCCGCATATAAAAATGCTGTTTAACCTTAGCCTTACTACAGGATATGTACCTGAACACTGGCGTACAGCAACAGTGGTCCCACTCCACAAAGGGGGTACCTCTACAGACCCTGAGAACTACCACCCCATAAGCTTAACCAGCCTGGTCTGCAAAGCTATGGAAAGAATCATTATGGAACTCATAAAGAGAGACATAGGGGACCTACAGACACTTGACCCCACCCAGTTCAGCTCTGTAAAGGGCAGATCCTGCCTTTTGAACCTGGTTGACTTTTTCAAAACAGTCACTAGAGCCATTGATGAGGGCAAAGCAGTCCATACAGCTTACCTGGACTTGGCTAAGGCCTTCGACACAATACCCCACTCAGGCATCATAGATAAGCTCAACAGCTTAAACGTAAACCCTTATGTGACTAGATGGGTTGCAAACTGGCTAAAGGACCGAACCCATAAAGTTAAAATCGCTGGAGCAATGTCAGACTCAAAGCCAGTCACAAGTGGTGTCCCACAGGGATCTGTCCTGGGACCCCTCTTGTTTGGCATTTATTTCTCAGATGTTAAAGCAAACATGGGAGGGCTGTGGCTAACAAAGTTCGCAGATGACTGCAAACTAGGTGCCATAGTCAATACACCAGCGGACACATACATCCTACAAAAAGGCCTCACAGAAACGGACAACTCATGCCGGAGTCACGGCCTTAAACTAAATGCCAAAAAATGTATAGTCATCCCCTTTGGGAAAAACAAAGTACCCACAAATTATCACATAGACAGCAACCCACTGAGTATGGAAAAGGTAATCAGAGACCAAGGGACCCAAGTCGACAGCGACCTCTCATTTGACACCCACGTTGCCAAAGTGGTTAGAAAAACATTCTACCTTGCACACCTCATCATGAAGGGATTCACATCCAGATCCAAGGATGTCATTGTACCCCTATACTCCTCCCTCATCAGACCCATGATTGAGTACAATGCCCCATTTGGTATGTACCTCACCCGGCATTTGCAACAGCTGGAGAGACCACAAAAGTACCTCACCAAGAGGATCTAGGGTCTCCAACATATGTCTTATTCTGCCAGACTAAAGAAACTTCAGCTCTATTCGGTAGCATACCGCCTGCTCAGAGGTGATCTCTGCCTGATGTACAAGGCCATGTCCAATCAGGATCTGATGGACATGGTCCATCTCAAAAAATCCATCAGGACCACGAGAGCTAAAGACTTAAACCTCGGCACAAGTATGAATAGGACATGCTGGAGGCATAGATTCATAACCCAGAGGCTTCCCATGCTTTGGAACAAGATCCCAGTTCATGTTAGGCAGAGCCCCTCACTGACTCTCTTCAAGAGAAATCTTGATGAGTGGATGGGAGATCATAAGTTTACCACAGGGGTCACATCTGTGTCACTGCTAGACAGGGGCACAGTAAACTAATTCTATTATATAAGGGGACCTTCATTGTGTCACTACTAGACAGAGGCACAGTATTCTAAATTTATTCTGTACATTTTTGTACCATTTCATGGGGTGGCAAAAGCCACATCACTATGGCTAGGCTTACAAATGCCCCAGGGCAGATAGCCTAGTACTAAACTATGAAACTATGAAACTATACATCTTTCTGTGTGTGTGTGTATCAGAGAGAGAGAAAAGAGACAGTGAGATGATGGACCACCAACAGCAGCAGATAAGAGGTTTGTGTACCCCATTGATCTTTTAGCTCAAGAAATCTGGATAAAGTCTGAAATAAAGGGGAATAGATTTTAAATGTTGTACTTATAAAAATTACAAAGTAATATTATTAAATAATTATATTATAGCAGAGTGTTTTTCCTCTCATTTGTTAATTATGTTGCTGTTTTTAAAGAGCTGGTATTTTTCTCTTCCTTTACAGTTTGACCAGGAGATTATTTCACTCCTAGATGACCTTTTCCTTCCCACTCTCCTGCTCAGCCTTTCTAACTTCACTGGACTGCTGAGGCAGAAAAGTATAGGTGTTAGCAAGCAGACATCTACTGCTGAATTATTTTTTTCTGCTTAGCAGCCATTTGCTGGCAAAATGTCACAATCAGGCTTACAGTGCTAGACTGCTGAAACATGTTTCCACTCTGCCTGGCAAGCTGAAGTCCTGTGGCTAGTGGTCTAATTATGGCCTACTGCCTGTTTCTTAAAAGATAACATTCTTGCAGCAAAATTTAAAGATTATGTTTAAAGGTGCAAAATAAACTTTTTTTTCATAAAAAAAAGGACGTGAACACTTTTCGTGTGAAAAAAAGTGCATTTTGAAGCCTTAAAAATATGCGTCTTTAAATATTGCTTCTGAATGCGGAAGGCAAAACCTACTGTGCAGTGTTTACTGCTGAATATTCATGGGAGGGCAGGAGGCATTTACGTCACTTTGGGTTCCAGCTCTAATTATGCTGGATTACTGTAGATAACTAAATGTAAATTAGTTATGTAATTACCAAGCTGTTAAACATCCATGCAAACTCTTTATTATACTAAAACAAAAGGTCATTTTGAGCTTTTAACTTGACCTTTAATCATTATCCTCCAGCTGTGACAGATGAGCCTGCTTCAGCAATTCAGTCTTATCCCTCCCTCCCTGATTGATTCCTCAACTACTGAGCCCTACTGTTTAGGCCTGTGTCACTGAAACTGCAGCTAAGGTTTCATCTTTCTGCTTCCTAGTGCTAGATAACATTCCTAGTGATTCACTAACAATCATGTAGGCACCGCACTACACCTACACAATGTAAGCATTTTAGCATGACGAGGAGCAGAGCTAATCAAATATTGAGGCATCTCATCATGCCTACACAATTGCAAGCACCTTTTTGTGGTACACAATAATGTTTACAGCCATGGAAAGGAGCTTGCAAGCACAAGGTAAACCAAATAGATTGCATAAAGACAATACTTGGATATGAGCACACACTGTAACACAGACATATCAAGTGCAAGTAGAAGGAAACAATACAGAACAAGTGGAAGTCAAAAGTGGGAATTGTTATACAAAATGTGTTATAATAATTTATTTTGTAGCACATATTTTACAATTGGGTTTTTATTAAGTGAACTAAGTGCATAACATAATTCAGGAAGTGAACATCACACCATCCACACTGCAAAGTTTCTTCTTGATTTGTTTTGGACCCAATATAGGTTGTATACTGGGTTTTTCTGAGACTTATATATATATATATATATATATATATATATATATATATATATATATATATATACACACACACACACACAAGGACAAAGGACCATGCAGCTGTAATTTCAGGTAACTCATAAATGGGCATGTTTATGCAAAGACATGACAGTGGCACCAACAGAAAAGGGGAGGTTATCACATATGATCATGTAATTGACAAGCAAGTGTTGTATGGTTATGTAAATGCTGCATGCCAATCTAATAACAAATAACATACATAAGTGACTAATGGCAAGACAGACTGGATGACATGTCAGGAGTCTAGTTTTGCCATTGTTCATTTGCAAACATGTTTGATATAGTAATATTGGCATGGGCACATGAAATTACGGGGAACAGTAACAAAAAGACAATTCAACAGCAGCAATAAAATAGAAAGTGGTTGTAACAGAGGACCAATCACATTTTCTGATGGTCCCACACATGCCATACAGTAAGAAATGTTAATGGAATCCCACATCTGCCATTAAGCCATATAGTGTGATGGAAACAATCATGGTATTAAACACATGAAAGGAGGAAGACATGCAATACAGAGCATAATTATGTTATGAATAGGTGACGCATATGAGCAAGAAATGACCTGAGAAATATTTGCATCATGTCATTTTCACACACATGCCCGGACAGATATCAGAAAGATGCATAGCAATCATGTGCACCACAGATATACACATATCGGTCATGTAAGTTAGAATACTCTTGAAGGGTGTACAGCACTATCATACTATATCATTTGTATTGACAACCTGACTACACAAAGCACAAAGCACAACGTACACCATAAATTTTCAAAAAACAAGTCAGGAACCAAGTGAATAACTGCACTTTCTTTATTACACACTTCTTCTGGTACCTCGGCTGCAAACTCTGCTTCACTGCTGCTTTGCCCCTTATTGGAGAAAAAATTTTCAAATGCAGTTTTCTGCAAAACTTTTTTACTTCCCGCAATAAGTCCGCTAAAGTTGCTAAATGTGTAGGGACAAACTTGATAAGACACAAATAGCTTCTTCCGAAAGCGTCAGATCAGATAAATTCACAATGCTTAAATCATTTTGTAAAGTATGTTCAGAGAAAGTAATGTCTGTGTAATTTACACATACCTCACCCTGTTTCTTAAAGCAGTCTAATTTTTTTTCCCCTTTCTCTGAAATCTTTTACCTCTCCCATTACCACAAGGTGAAACATTGGACTCCTACACTCCTTCAACATATATGGAGCTGTCTGCTGCCTTATTCATGTCTTCAAACGAGGCACTTTTTCAACCATTGGACACCATTTCCCCTGATGAAACTGAAGTATCACGAGAAGAGAGACCTGAGCGTGATTTATTCCTTCTACCTCATAGGTATCACGCCCCATTCTGCCTTCATGTTGCCAAGAAAAATATGATTCCATTTGCTCTGTCCATGAAGGAAATTCAGAATAAAAAATGTACATGGATTAATTATAAATGGAAAAAAGTTTTGGATTAAAAAGCAATTCAAATGTGACTCTTGTGGAATCATTTATATCATTGGGTGTGGTTGTTCACCAACAATGTGGTATATCGGGCAGACAAAAAGAAAGATGAAGTTGATGATATTGGAACACTTGGGTGATGTTAGGAATTTGAGATTAGAGAGCCTAGTAGCTCAACATTTTTGCTCTATCCATGAAGGAAATTTAGATAGTTTCTTTTTCAGTATTCTGGCCAGACCCTTTGGAGTTAACAACATGGGGGAGGGGGATTTATTCGAAGGTTATTAAAGTTGGAAGCGAAACTCATCATCAGTTTAGGAACCTTGCATCCATGTGGGTTAAATTTGGAATTAAATTGGGACATTTAAGTGAACATAATTAATTTTAGTTTATTTATTTACTTAGATGTTCATATTTATGTACATGTTTATATAGCTCAAGTGTTAATGTGAAATTTGAAATGCTGCTATGTATTAATGAAGTTGGTAGGGTAGTTATATAATGTATTCAATTTATTAAATTAATTTATTATGGATTATAATAAGATTTGCTTAACATATGTATGTATTTAGTTTGTGCTTTAGGGAAAACTTGTTTTCTACAATATGTCAGTCTTCACTTTTCAAATGGGAACTATGTGTTTAAGCTTGGGTGGTGATGTTTCACAATTAAGTGTTTGGTTAATTAGATACATTTGCATACAAAATTGATGGGATTGAAAAAAGCTGCAGTATTATATGGTGTTATTCCTTAAAGGCTTTGTAGCCAAGCTACCAGAAGAAGTGTGTAATAAGGAAGGTGCAGCTATTCGCATGGTTCCTGACTTGTTTTTGAAAAAAAAGTGTATTGACAATGTACCTGGCATGAAAATGCCTGAAAAGGTTCACCTTTGAATGTGTGAAAACCACTGTTGTCTGACACATTTGTCTGACATATGTTACCAGATTCAAACTCTTCCCTATTATACACAATTCTCTCCAGACCCTTGTACTGACAGTGTATACCACATCAGATATCAACGGAGGCTGTCACAAATAACTGAATTAAATGTGTTTCTCAACCCAAGAGATATGAATATAATATCAACAATCTGCATTATTCAAATTGTCGGAAAGGAGCTACATATATTATTGCCCACACAACATCAATCTGTATAATATGCCTGATTCTTTGACAAGGAAGATTTTTCTATCATGAAGGACACACACGGTCCCAGAATATAACAACTGTGCATCTGTGTAGGTATGGTCCAAAAGAAAGTGCTCAATTCACATGCCACAGCAGCACTCAAAGCATGCCATGCCCAGAAAAAACATTAAACTACCCAGCAATCACAACTGTGATATTACTGTCCAACATAAACATGGATATGAAATACTAGAAACAATGGTGTTTGTGTAATGTCAGTACATTTCTATAAACTTACCCATTTCAGTAATTAAACAGCAAGTGATCCAGCTCTACTGACTAATGATATCTGGATGAACAACAGGTGCAACAGTGGAAATATTACAACTAGTTTAACAATCCACCTATGCTGACATAGTATATCAGATGTATGTGTGGTAAACAATCTCTGAAATGCTTCAGTATGTTTCATACATGATGTTTATGTAAAGGGTGGGAAAAGGGAGCTATAGGAGCAGTTAGATGTATTACTCTCAGAAGAAGTGGATGTACCACCAAAGGCTATATTCAGTCTGAGACACACACACATACACACACATACATGCAAACACACACACACACACACACACACACACACACACACACACACACACACACACACACACACACACACACACACACACACACACACACAAGCCTTGCTTGTTAGACATTTACTCTATTACCTATCTAGGTTGCACAATCTAGAGAGCACTACACTAGTTGCAAGCACCACAGGAGACGTCTGACACTTAATAGGAGAATGTGAACTTTTGTCAGAATGACCTCATCTGTTAGTGTCATACAGGATTTTTCCATAAAATTCTATATAAGGGCATTTTATGCACATTTACAACATTATTTGCAGGGGAAATGCTGTGGTGGCATGGCGATAGCATTGTTACCTCACAGCAAGAGGTTCTCCCATTCGATTCTTGGCTTGGCTTGGGAGTGCCTTCTGTGTGGAGTCTGCATGTCCTCCCTGTGGTTGGGTAGCATTCAAAAAACATGCATGCATAAATGGGCGTGCCTTCATTGAAGGTTGGGCATCGAGCTGGCACCTTGGCATTTCGTAAAAAAAATCTACTGCCAATAATTAGCGGATTGGAGTTCCGCTGTGTTGAACCCTTACCAGGAAAAAGTCGAAAGACAAACAACAACATTTGCAGGGGAAATTGAGACAGCAACAAGCACTACATGAATGCATGCATACACACATACAAGTCGTCCATGATAGGTATCAAACCTCCTAACTATCTTGCTTCACAATATAGAGAACACTGTACTAGTCATAGGTGTCACAAGAGAAGACTTGCTATTAGTGGAGAGGCTGCACTTTTGTCAGGATAACCTCATTAGTGTATGTCATTCAGGATGTTTCTATAAAAGATAGTATAAGGGAGCTGTGTGCAGATTTAAATGCATTCTTTTCAGGGAAAATAGAGATAGCAAGAAGTATTGCACATACAAGTCTTCCATGGTGGGTGTCAAACCTCCTGCCTATCTAATTAAAAATCTAAAGAGTACTGTACAAGTTGCATGCACCACAGGAGAAATTTGACTCATAAGGGTAGAGAGGACACTTTTGTCAGGATGACCTCATCAGCTTGTTTCATACATATCATTGCTGTAAAAAATAAAGCTAGAGAGCTGTGAGAACAGTTAAATGTATTATTCTCAGGAGAAGTGGACACACACACACACACACACACACACACACACACACACACACACACACACACACACACACACACACACACACACACACACACACACACACACACACACACACACACACACACACACACACACACACGCACACACACACACACACACACACACACACACACACGCACCTTCCATTTTGGGCATTAAACTTCCAACCTATCTAGGTTAGACAATCTAGAGAGCACTGCATTAGTCACAATCACCACAGGAGAGTCTGACTCAATGGAAGAAAGTTCACTTTTGTCAGAATGACCTCATCAGTGTGTGTTACACACGTGATGATTCTGTATAAACTAGGATAGGGGAGCTGTGGGAACAGTTAAATGCATTACTCTCAGGGGAAGTGGCTAAACCATGACATGCTACACACAGTCATATACACACACACACACACACACACACACACACACACACACACACACACACACACACACACACACGCACACATGCACACACAAACACACACACACACACACACACACACACACACACACACACACACACACACACACACACACACATGTATACACACACAAGTCATCCATGTTGGGCATGGGGTAAATAGATATGCTCCCTTGCATGTAGTATGCATGTAGTAGCATTGCAGTTAAAAACTTATATAAGATTCTTGGGGCTGATATCTGTGACACCCTTAATATATCCCCTTTGAGTCTCTGGAAACTATCAGTAGATAGTATATGCCATGTTAAATATACCTTTGTTTCCACTGGGATTGGTTCTCCATGATTTCCCTGTAGCCTGAGGTGGGGGCTGCAGAGGGTGCATATTTCCTCCATTGTTTCCCTGTCCAACCTGTATCTCTTAACAATTTCTGTTTCATGCAGTCCATAATAAGTCAAACATAGTCTAAACACCCTTATTCATCTTGCCCATGGTCTGGCAACAGCTGCAGCACCCTGGTTTAAAGCATGTTTCACATACAGCATAATAATAGGAGCAGCAAACCCTAACATTTTTTTCATAAGTGTAGTCATACCTGTATCACAAAGAATTTTAGTGTACATAGCAAAAGCCTACATTGAGTGTACATGATTATGTTATAGCTTCATGAATAGTTCCACCATACTGGATTGGATAATTAGCATGTAATTCAGCTCTTTATGCTGTCATTACTGTATTCTACCATTTCTCTGTGTTTGCCAGCTCTACATGTCATGTAGAGATGCTTAATGAATACGAGATAGTACACTAGCATGTTGGTGGTGCTATGAAATGCCAACACAATCACTACACTTCATGTAGCTGTTAATGAATCTGGCACATTTTTCCCATCATATGAAGAAACCATAAAAATAATGGTATAAATGTGTTCTTAGTTCTGTTTTTATAAATGTATGCTTTTATAAATGTTGCTAAATGGGTTGTGGTACAAATTAAATTGTGAAATATTTTTGTCTGTAAGTGTTAAACATTACTGTCGTATCTAATTATTTAGTACTAGTAATGCAATTCAGCCTTTTTACGCACTAGGTCATAGAAATAATTCTGCAGGCTTCAAAACTGTCTCTCATCTCCAAGGTCAGGAGTGCATTTTTGTAACTGTCCATATGACACCTATAAGTTCTCATCAGGGAATCTGCTTTTTCTCATGGAAAAAACATTGCTTAGAAAGACTGACCAGTCTGAAAATCCTCTTTACTTACCCAATCTAGTTTATGCAAATTCTCCCAGGTAAATGAACTTCAAGTTCAGTGAAATGAATTTAATTAAGAAAATTTAATAAAGAAAGAAACTCAAGCAGAATAATTCTGAAAATTAGTAATTGAACTATAATAGATAACAGGAAAGTGTGATGTCATTTGTGTATTGTGCTATTTTCTTTTTGCATCAAAAATAAACGTAATTTGTTAGTATTCTGAGCATAGTATAGCTTATTAGTTTTCACATGACTTATTGGTTCTTTGTTCCTAGCCCATTGTTTGAGTTTGTTGGTTTGCAGTATATTGATAGTTGATATTGCATTACGTGCTTGACTGCGTCACAGTCTTGCCTTTATTAATGGTAATTGTTTTTCTTACTACATTGCTAGAAAAATGCAAACTAATTCACTAAAACATAAGTAGTAGCTATTTCAATCATTCCTGTGTGAATGTGGTTCTGCTTTACAAATGTGACTTTAATACTTAAGCTTTTTTCCATAAACTGTGTTGATGCTCTGTGGAAAGTTTGATATTTCACTGGTGAGAGCTTAGAAATTGTGCTGGTCACTTTTAATGGGTAAGGGAGATCTATACAACAAGAAAATTGGTTGAGAAAAAAACATTCATTCACAGAAAGGAAAATTCTCATACAAGAAATAAGTTACATAGGCAATGTTTTCTCTTCCCATGAAGGGGAAAAAGCTGTAGTTCTGGCTCTTTACCACTCTATATACGGCTCTGCCCATGCCCCAACCCTGATTAACAATCATTACTGCATTATATTTGTCCTGCTTTTCAGGATTCTCCATCTAAATTCCTCCTTCATACCACCCTGATACTCTATAAACTGCAAAACAACAATCTTGTTGTACTCATGGCATATACATCTTCGGTAATGTCACTGTCAAAATCTTTATATACAAGGAAAACTGCTATGTATCCACATATTCCTGTTTTGCTAAACTTTGAATTTCTATATACAAGGAAAATTACAATGTATCCATGTACTACTGCTTTGTTAAAGTTTGGCTATTTGCTACTATGTAACTTATGTTTTTCTCTTTGTATCATATTTGTGTAACATTTTGTATTGTGATTGTGGAGCTTTTCTCCCCGGGCCTCCCCTGAAAACAGGTGTTCTGCCCAGTCGGACTTTCCTGGTAAACAAATGCAAAACAAGTGAATAAATAAATGACTGTCACAGACTCGCATTTCAGAAAGAATATTACAGAAGACAGTGGTATTAGGGAATGTAACAGTAGCACAGTGGCAGTTATGTCACCTGTTCATCATTTATGTTAACACATGAAAACATTGTCTCTATTTGTTATCCACAAAAAGCCACTTCAAGTGTGTTGAAAAAAACATACAAAAGTACCAAACATAGACTCAATTGTCTGCACACTCTTGACAATGCAACCAAAGCAGTAGAAATAAAATGATTTTTAATGCTTAAGTGCTTTCTCTCCATTTATAGTCCCACTGTAGTAATGAAAAGCAGTTCATACTCCTGTCATGTATTCAATTGTTCACCATAGTCTGTGATATGCTGTATGCTATGTAGTCTACATATACATAGTGACATGTTGTATGCTATGTACTGTACATATATGAAGTGATATGTTGTATACTATGTACTGTACATACACAAAGTGATATGTTGCATGCTATGGACTCTGCATATACATAGTCACATGCTGTATGCTATGTACTGTAACTATATGCAGTGATAAGTTATATAATGTGTACTCTGCATATACATAGTGACATGTTATATGTCAAGGGAGAAGGACTTTTGTTGGTAGTGGGAGGAGGGGCATAGAAAGTGCCTCAGCCTAGTCAGAATGCTGTGCCTATACCCTAGAGAGGTCTTTGCTGTCACTGTACATATACATAGTGATATGCTGTATGCTATGTACTGTACATATACATAGTGACATTTTGTATGCTATATGTACTCTACTTATATGTAGTGAAATGTATACTGTGCACTCTACATATATGCAGTCAAATGTTGTATGCTATGCACTTTACATATATGTAGTGACAAGTTGTATGCTATGCATTCTACATATACATACGCTATTAACTTTACATATATGTAGTGACATGTTGTATGCCACATACTCTACATATATATAACATGTACGCTACGCACACTACATATACATAATGACATGTATGCTACACACTCTACATATACATAGCAATGTGTGCTATGCACTCTGCATATACATAGTGATATGCATGCTAAGCACTTTACATATATGTAGTCACATGTATATGCTACATACTCTACATAGATGTAGTGACATGTATATGCTATATACTCTACCAATACATAGTGACATGTTGTTTGCTATGTACTGTGCATTACATAATGATAGGGTGCATGCTATATACTCTACATATACATAGTGATATATGCTATGCAGTTTACATTTATGTAGTGTCATGCAAATGCTATGTACTCTACATATACATAGTGAATTTTTACTACACAGTCTACATATATATAGTGATGTATGCTATGCATTTTACATTTATATAGTGTCATGTGAATGCTATGTATGCTACCTAAACATATTGATATGTTGTATGATATATGCATTCTACATATATGTAATGACATGTATGGTGCATACTATATGTATATTTAGTGACATGTTGTATCCTATTAATTTTACATATATGTAGTGACATGTATGCCACACACTCTACATATATATAACATGTATGCTACGTACTCTACATATACATAGTGACATGTATGCTCTGCACTGTACATATACATAATGTGTGCTATGCACTCTACATATACATAATGACATGTATGCTAAGCAGTTTACATATATGTAGTCACATGTATATGCTGCATACGCTACATATATGTAGTGACATGTATATAGTATTCACTATATCAATACATAGTGACATGTTGTTTGCTATGTACTGTGCATATATGTAATGATAGGTTGTATGCTATGTACTCTACATATAAATAGTGATGTATGCTATGCACTTTACATTTATATAGTGTCATGTGATTGCTATATACTCTACATATACATATTGATATGTTGTATGCTATGTATTGTCTGTACTGTACAGAAATGTAGCAACATGTTGTTTGCTACACTGTCTACTACATCATTGTTTCTTCTTCTTTTTCCCATTAGACATGAATGTTTCCCATTTTCTTATTTGTTGGCTAAGCTAAGTACCTCATCAATTTCTGGTTGTTTTGTTTAGAACATTATCCCCATTGTTCTCTGTTATGAATATGACATAAATTCTTGCACATACTTGCACAGTCATTGACATGCATACATGTGCACACATACCCCTCTGTTCAAACTCATAATTAAATTATTTTAAAGTAAACTGAAAAGTGAACTGTATACAATACAGACAGACATCTTTGTCATATATTTATGCATTATTACACTCTTTTTGATATGCACACTATATATTTTTTATTCTGCAACTGTTTCCGATCATCTATAAGCACAAATCAAGCAATGTGTAATATTTTGTTTTGTCTGAGTTTGCCATCAGCATATCTGTTTAAATGTATGTGAAATTATCTGCTCTGTTTTATCCTATTTGCCTTGTGAGCATCATTTGAAATATTATCAGTTTATTACCCTATCTAGTTGCCTGGTCAGGAGTGGAGCTATTGCCCATTTGTATCTTATTTTAGCTGCTCTTGTCAGATGTTAAGGATTTTCTTTATTAAAATTATATGCATATTGTAAACTAAGTGAGTATCTGCAAAGCAGTGTAATCACTCTAACTACTAAGAATGATTTGCTTTAAAACAATGTATTTTATAAGGTTCTTTAAGTGAAAATGTGAAACAAAGTTAGTTCCTGACCATACCTTGAACCTTACAAGCATTTATGAAAATAGCATATGCAAAAGTATTATAAAAAGGCAATGAAGTCTAAATAATACTATGTTTCAAATACAAATATAATGAAATTCTGATATTCTAAATACAGTGCTTGACTGATAATGATTATTATCACCATAATAAGTGGCATGAGTATCAACTTCCAATATATTCAAACTTATTATTTAAAAAATAAATTGAAGAGTACAGAATGCTTTCTTGCTGTGCTATTGAAATTAGCAGTGCAATTACCCATGATGCTCAGTCTATGGTGTCATTCTTTTTATTATTCTGTTGGCTTATTTGATGGTTATTTTCATGGTGTCTTGATCTTCCATGTATTTTTCTGGTTATAAGTCATACCATTATTGCTGTCATGGTGTGCAGCTGTACAAAGCACAACAATTATACCTAATTACAAAAGATTAAAATGCTGTGCCTCATAAAAATATAATGAAACCTAATTGCATTTTAATATAGAGAATGCAACTTGAAAACTTGTAGTTCTCAAACCAGAAATGTTTAGAAGCAAAATGACAATCACTTCCAAATGTTTTGTGTTTATGTCATATACTTCCTTACTTTTATTTTCAAAGTGTGCCTGATTTCCATTTCCTCTGACAGCTTTATATTAGGAGACAGAATGATATTGTTTCCCATCAGCAAGACTGAAGGCTTTAGTGTGGGAAAATATTTTTACCTTTGCTTTGCCTTTAGCTGATTATTTAAAAGCTATTCTCACACTGTCTATGCATTACAGGGTACATTTTCTTTAGCTATTAATGAAAAACAATTATGAGTCAGCTGTAAAGCTTATTGTATGTGGTAGAAACTGAAGATACAGTTGACACCCAAACTGCACACATAAAAATCATTACACTGTATGGAATTTGTGTCATGAATATTTAGTCCTGTGTTAGTGAAGGCAACCAAAGCAGCAAGTCAACAGTATAAAACAAAGGCAGTAACATTATTAGACTTGTGGATGATTCCACTTCATAACTGGTTCTTTATCAGGTTCATAGGTTCATAGGTTCATACTAGGCTATCTGCCCTAGGGCATTTATAAGCCTAGCCAGAATGTGTTTGGCTTTCGCCACCCATTTTAAATTAATTTTGCTATGCTTTTTTTTGAGGTTAGTATACTGTGCCTCTGTCTAACAGTGACACAGAGGTGATAGCCGGGGTAAACCTACGATCTCCCATCCACTCATCAAGATTCCTCTTGAAGAGAGTCATTGTGGGACTCTGCCTAACCTGGACTGGGATTTTATTCCAGAGTGAAGGGAGCCTCTGGGTTATGAATCTGTCCCTCCAGCATGTCCTATTTATTTCAGTGCTGAGGTTCAAGTCTCTCGAGCGTGGCTCGATGGGATTTGGATTTTCTGAGGTGCAGCATGTCCATTAATTCCGGGTTGGACATGGCTTTATACGTCATGCACAGATCGCCTCTGAGCAGCCGGTATGCCACTGAGTAGAGCTGGAGTTTCTTTAACCGGGCAGCATATGGCATCTGTTTGAGACCTTTGATCCTCTTGGTGAGGTACTTTTGGGGTCTTTCCAGTTGCTGCAGGTGTCTGGTAAGGTACATCCCAAAAGGGGCATTGTACTCAATTATGGGCCTGATGAGAGATGAGTAAAGAGGTACGATGACCTCCCCTGATCTAGATGTGAATCCTTTCATGATTAGGTGGGCTATATAAAATGTTTTTCTAACCACTTTGGCCACGTGGTTGTCAAATGAGAAATTGCTATCAACTTGGGTCCCCAGGTCCCTAATGACTTCTTCTGTACTTAATGGATTACCACCTCTGTGGTAATTTGTGGACACTTTGTTTTTGCCAAAGGGGATGACTATACATTTTTTAGCGTTTAGCTTGAGGCCATGGCTCTGGCACCAGTTGTCTGTTTCTATGAGGCCCTTTTGGAGGATGCTCGTGTCGGCTGGAGAGTTGATTATGGTGCCCAGTTTGCAGTCATCTGCGAACTTGGTCAGCCACAGTCCTTCCGTGTTGGCCTGTACCGCCGAGAAATATATACCAAACAAGAGAGGTCCCAGGACTGAGCCTTGTGGGACGCCACTTGTAACTGGTTTGGAGTCTGACATGGTTCCAGCAATTCTAACCATGTGGGTTCTGTCCTTGAGCCAGTTTGCAACCCACCTAGTGACATAGGGGTTTATATGTAAGCTGGTGAGCTTATCTATAATGCCCGAGTGGGGTATTGTATCGAAGGCTTTTGCGAGGTCCAGGTAGGCTGTGTGGACCACCTTCCCCTCATCAATGGCCTTGGTGACTGTTTCAAAGAAATCGACCAGGTTTAAGAGGCAGGATCTGCCCTTAACAAAGCCAAACTGGGTAGGATCCAGTGTCTGTAGGTCCCCAATATCTTTATTTATGAGGTCCATGATGATCCTTTCCATAGCTTTGCAGACCAAGCTAGTCAGGCTTGATAGTTTCCAGGATCCATTGAGGCACCACCTTTGTGGAGAGGGACCACTGTTGCTGTACACCACTCTTTGGGTACATATCCTGTAGTAAGGCTAAGATTGAACAGTAGTTTTATGTTTGGGTTTAGCTCTTCTTGGAGTTCATGTAGGATGCAGCCCGGGACACCATCTGGTCCCATTAATGCTGTGTTTTTTGCTTTGGAGAGGGCGGCTCTTACCTGAGCATCTGAGATGTCAGGGGGGCAGCACTCTGTTGGCATAGATATTTGCCCTTTTGGTGGGGAGAGGGGGGGAGAAGTTTGCGCTGAACCTGTCAGCTAGGATGTTGGCAATATCTGTGGGTTCGGTGTATTTTTTGTCATTTTGGACTAATTCTGAGCATATCTGGGAATTCCCACCCAGGTTCCTAACATAACTAAAGAAAGCCTTGTGATTATCCTTAGTGTCCTGTGCAATTTTTCTCTCGAAGCTGGCCTTAGACGATTTTATGAGTGCCCGTAGTTTTTTGCTAATACTGATCAGAGTTGCCTTCCCTTTGCGGGATTTTGCTCTATCATGTAGTAGCTTCCTCCTTCTATTGTATAGTTTGTTTATGGCTGGGGTCCACCAGACAGGACGTCTGCCTTTGGAGGATTAGGTCTTGGTTTTATTTGGGATTGCATGATCCATGCATTCCTGAAGGTGTTCATAGAATGCGTTTATAAAGGATTCTGCGGTCTGGGCCGTATTTTCCACAGGCCCGGGGGCTTTGAAGGATTTTGCCTCGGTTTGAGGCATGTGAAATTTGCTTTAGAGAAGTTTTTCACTGTGGTTTTCTGGGCAAGGGGTGGGGTCGGGATGTGAATATCCAGTGAGATTAGTTTATGGTCTGATCTTACCAGTGAGGGATACACTTCTGGTCTGGAGCATAGTGTCCCCATGTTGGTGATGATCAGGTCCAGTATGTTTTCCCCTCTTGTGGGAGTGGTAACAAGTTGTTCCATAGCATTTGAGTTTATAAATTCTAGGAACCTTTGGGCTAGGGTGTTGGAGCTCGAGTAATGCTCCCAGTCTATGTTTGGGTAGTTGAAGTCGCCCAATATAATGGTGTTCTTGCAGGCCATTTTAAGCCTAGCCAATTTCCCTTCAAAAGTGAGTATCAAACTGTGTACCTTGTGTCTGTCAGCCAAACACCTTAACTATTATACCGACCCACAAATCCCAAATTCCTTGAAGCTAGATGCGAACCCTTAATAGGCTGTATTATTTATCTAAAGTCACTGCCCTAATACCTTGTGCCACAGCAATAGCTTATGTACAGAAAATTAACTTTTTCTGTAATAGCTGAACTTTTAAACTGGGTAAAAAGTGTTTTTGTTGACTGTCTTGTGCCTTTTATGTTCTTTTAAATGGGGCATCACTTTTTTGCTTTAGTGGTAAAAAGTTGTTAAAGTTGTTACTCATTTTTTGTGGAGTAACTATTGCCATTTTCTTTTTGGAGTCGGGGTAAAATTTTAGTGTACTTTTTATTGCATTTTTCTGGAAAAGTTACTTTACTTGTCTGTTTTACTGACTATTGCTGCAAAGCATTGCTGGAAATCGACACTATTTTTGTCATGACCATTGAACAACATACCACTTACTAGGGTGTACATTTTTCCAGCCACATAAAGAAAAAAAGATTCTTAAGCAGCTTTTGCCACCACAGCATATTCTGCTGTGGCCAAAACTGGTTCCTCAGACTACTCGTCTTTTTCTTAAGATCTCTATGGTATAGTCCCTAGAGCGATCCCTAGAGCAACCATGGACTGGAGGGTTTTGCACATCCACTGTGGCTGTTTGAGTGCCCTTACTAGGCAAGGGAGAAGCAGTATTGTCAGTTCTGGGAGAAGGAGCAGAGAAAGTGCCTCTGCTTAGTCAGAATACCATGCCGATCCCTAAGGGGGTTGTTGCTGATAATCCTGGGTTTGTTTTTTTTTTTTTCCAGAAAAGCTTGTCAAAAAGAAACAGAAAAATAAACACATTGATAACTATTTCAGTTACTCTGGGCAGGGTTTGCTCAAGTTCTTGTACAGGCTATTGATGTTTCTTTTAAGACTGTTTCTGGCAAGAGAAAAAAAAAGATTCATCTTTCCCTGTAGAGATTCAAGGGATTGAGCCGGGGGGGATGTGAAGTAAAAAATGTTAGGTTTCTCTCATCAGATTTCTGACTCAGATTTGGAAGAGAGTATTAAATCTGAACATTCCTATGAAGGAGTCTCTTTGTCTGAAACCATTTCCAGAATAAATCATTTTTTTCACTGAGAAAACAGCGATGTTTCTCATTCCCTGAGAAAATATTATGATTTATTACAACTGGAATTTCCAGGCCCTTCACCTATTTCACCATTTCTGTCTATTTTGGAGGGTCTTTTTGTTACAGTTTTTAATTTCCCTGACAGTCAGCTTGCTGCTCCTAAAAAAGCAGATAGACCATATAAAGATCCTCAGTGTTTTAGATTTTTATACACTAATCCCAAACCTGATGCATCAGGCATTGCTCTATTGGATCCAACTGCTGTTAAACATGTTATTAATTCTAATCCCTCTCATTCTGACTAAGATGAGAAGCTCATATGTTAATTTTTTTCACGTATGGCTAACTGTGAATGTATGAGGAATTTTTTGGCATCAGTTTCTTCTTGTGAAAGTAAATCTGGTTTGAGTAATTTGGTTTATTTTATTTCCCAAGTCATTACTCATTGTTTGAAATGTATTTATGACTCTGTTTATCCCACTTCCAGGGTCACTGCCACTGTAACTATTCTGAGGAAACATTCTCATAACCTCCTAGAGGATGTTAGGAATGAAATTCTGAATTATCTCTCAGGAAGAGAATTAGTTGTTGGATCTTCTGCAGTAGAGGTTGTTGAAAGGTGTGATGATGGGGGTGGCTGAATGTTACGATCTCTCTCAGATTTTTTTCAGACTTCTTTCTTCACGTTCATCAAAGGATTCTCTACTCCCTTGTCCAACATCACCAAAAAGCAAAATAAACATTCTCAGCAAAATGCTGCTAAGAAGCCATTTAAAAAGCAATGGTAAGGGGGAATCCAAAAAAAAGGAAGCACCAACTGCCCCCCCAAAACAAAAGACAGTCTAATAAGTCAGAATGACTATATGAGGAACTTTGCTCCCCCTACACACACACTTGAAATCCCTTAATTCTCCCAGAAATCCTGAACCTCCATTTCTCTCTTTGTCAACAGATTGCTTCAGACAGATGAGTTGAGAATGTGATCCATCAATGCTACAGATGGTAGTGTGATGCTCTTCTTCCTTCCCCAGGAATTCCTTCTTATGTATCAGATTAGACTTTTCTCTTTCCTCCTGCCATGCAGCATGTTCTTTCTCTCGGGGGGGGGGGGGGGGGGTAATAGTATACTCCTCTTCTAGGAAAAGGATTTTATTCATTAATGTTCCTGGTACCAAAGAAAGAAGTTTCCTGGAGATCAGTTCTGGATCTTTCCTTCCTGAACTAGTTTGTAGTAGTGCCCAAATACAAAATGCTGCCACTTCAGAATGTATCACTCCTTCTTCCTCATTAGAGTTCCTTTGTGACTGTAGATTTAAAAGAGGCATATAATCATGTTCTTATTCATCCAGATTGCAGGCATTACTTAAGATTGTTGAGGGCCTGGATCAAATTATCATTTTCCTGCCTTACATTTTGGGCTCTTCACTGCTCCAAGAGGGTTCACAAAGTGTCTGTCTCCTGTAATAACCCAAATGCAGACTGCAGGGTATCCACATCTTTCCTTATTTAGACAACTTGCTTATCATTGCAGAGTCATTTCTCAAAGTATCAGTGATCTTCTACATAGGCTGGGATTCTAAGAGAATGTTCAGAAGTCCTTTATGATTCCTCACAGGATTGTTTTTTTTTTTTTGGGGAGTGCCTGGTGGAAACCTCAGTGCAAAGAAACTTTCTTTCATAGGAAAAATAGATCTGTATTTAAATATTTTTCTTGGATTTTTCCAATTAGACTTCCTCAGGGTCTGGGTCTCATGCTTTCCATGATTCTCAAGAAACCTCTTCCAAGGCTCTAAATGCGAAAGATACAATGAGATCTGAAATCTCAGCAGTCCCAGCATCAGCGTCCTTTGACTTTTCAAATCCCAGGATTAGGATTTGTAAAGAGGGAGACGGCATGGTGGAGACAACAAAGTTCTCTGAATCCAGGTGTAACTCTCTCCTGCTCCAGTGCAGTCAGTCACAACAGATGTCTCAGACTTTGCTTGCATGATTAATATTTATGGGCATAAAAGTGCAAGGCATTTGGGACAGAAGTTTCAAACCAAAAGACATCAGCATAAAATATATGTTAGCTCTTATAAATGCTCTCAACTCTCTGAATCATCTTTAGGTCTGAGACATCTCCAAATGTTTACAGTTAACACTGCAGTGATGTGGTACACAAACAAGAAAAAGAGAACCAGATCATACCCCCTCTGCAGAATACCCTTGCTAGCATGGGACATAGCACAATCTCACTTTTCAGGCATCTTACATCTCATTAATGCAAAACTGTGTGGCAGACAAGTTGAGCAGGACAAGGACAGACCCTCACAGATGGAAACTAACTCAGGGGGGTCTACTAAGACTTGATCCATCTGAGGGGAAAACTTCAACTAGATCTTTTTTCCTCCTCTTAGACAATCAAATGGAAAAAAATTTGCTCTATGACTACATGCAAAAAGGCAGGGAAGACTGATGATTTTTCTTTTCCTTGGATGGGAACATACTATATGCCTTTTTACTTTTTCAACTCATTTGCAGGGTGTTTCTGGAGATTCAAAAAGACTCTCCCTTCTGGCTGAGGCAGCAATGGCTCTCCCTTCTTTTGGAAAAGGCCTGCAGGAATCACCACAAGCTTCCTCATAGTCTGGCTTACTCAAACAAGATCAGTTGTGTTTGATGCATCCTAACATCCAAACAACTGCAGTTGACTACTTGGATGATAGGGTTTTAATACCTTTTAGGTAAGTTTTTTGTGAAGACTTTCAGCAGATATGACTTTAGGCAAGAAAGTCTGCTATGAAAAAATCACATATTAGCAAATGGAAAAGGTTTTCTACATGGTGCCAACAAAACAACCAGCACCCATTCAGGGCTAGTGTTTCTCTGGTTTTACAGTACTTGTGTAAGTTACTACCCTATGGCCTGTCTTATTTTAACATTAAAGTTCATTTATCAGTCATTTAGCATGTTTGACCGTGGATACCCCTCTTTTAATGCAATTTCATGTGAAAATGTTTTAAAAGGGGTTCTGCATATCAAGCCTCCCAGAAAGCTGGTGGTTTCTCCTTGAGATCTTAATTATGTCTTAGAAAAACTAACTGTTACTCCATTTTATCCAGCTCACCAGGCTGACTTTTTTTGGACAAGCTCCCTCACTCCAGCCAACTTATTTTTGTATAATATTTTGCCAGGGTATGGACATGTGATTTTTTTTTTTTTTTTTGTTAACATTGTCCTCTCAGGGATTTAGCTTCCATCTCTGTATTAGCATAAAAGCTTTGATGGACTTGGTGCCCAAACCTGACTTTTAGTCAGCTCAGTTTGGGCTGACTAATGGTTTGGGTTTATGAAAGGTGCCCTAACACTTTGGAAGCTGGATGTGAGCTGGGCATCCAGCCCAACCTAAGTCTGATCTGTTACTCTATAAATTCACAATGGGATTTGAGAATGTCTTCTTTTCTATAAAGAATCTAAAATAAAAAAGTTGGAAGAAAACCGCTTGTTACCTTCTCCAAAGATAAAAGGCATCTGTTGTTGTTACTTCTATTGCCTAGCTGCAAAAGCTGAAAAAAATTGTGATGAATAGCAGAACATACAATTATTCACCCATCCAATCTTTTCTGGCATCTACAGAACAAAATGTTTAATGAAGTATTTTCAGTACTCATCATTAAGGCTGAATGTGGTTTACTATTAAAATGTGGACTGGCACTTATATGAAACTGGGATGGTCGAATGTGTCTTTTCCAGTTTCCATAATGCCATTCTGAAAAATTTCAAATGCACATTAGAGAATGGTAGTGTACATCTGCTAATGTGCATTCAACTTTCTGATAATAGATCACACTTCAGTGGGGACTGGGAAATTTACTCTTTTCCACACTGTAATCTGATCTTGGAATTGGAATATATAATATGCAGGGGGAGTGGGAGGCACAGCTCCCTGCATGGGGGGTGCCCCCCTGCAAAAACATTACTGGTACCATGGACTTTCGACATTGGAATGTCTGCAGTTCGAACGTCAATTCCATGATTACCATTTCCAATATGTTGGTAATTTTGTATTACCAGATTCAGAAAAAAGATTTGATAAGAAAGTAGAAATTTCTTTTGATTTTCCACATTTTGACTTATGTCTACCTTCTTTTGCTGTATCATTTATGTAGTAATGTCACACATAACTTTTTTTTTATATTTATCTGTTTTTATTAGTTAGGTACACTGATTCAGTGCCCCCTTTTAACTATAATCCTGTGTATTATTTTAAGCAAATGTTGGAAATCTTTTGACAAAGCAGAAGAGATATTTATACTGTATCAGTAAGGTTTCCTGATAAGATCATTAAATGAAAATATTACTCCCGGCATTATGAAGTAGGAGAACAATGTGGATAATGCTGCTATATCTTTTTATAGGATGAACAGACATTTTCAATTGTTTGGTCTAAACAAATATAAAACTGCAAGCTCTGGTACTATTGTTGTTAGAAATTCAAAATAGATGGTCTTTAGTTAAATAGCAAAAGCAATGAACACTTCAATGAAAACACTTGACACTTCTACAGCTGGTAATACATGGCTTCACTAGATTAAAAATAAGATAAACAAGCCTTGGGTTTTTGAACGTGGCTTGTTCTTCACCCTTTTCAAACCCTGTCCCATAAAACAATCATATTATATACTACTTGCAGATTCATTTCCCATTGAACCATGTCCAGTACTTAATTTTCTGAAATAATCAAGATCTTAAAATATGTTTCACAGATAATACACAGTTTAAACCATTCCATCTTAGACAATAAGTATTATTCACCATTTCTTTTCTTCTAGTGTTCAAAATATTTCTTACTTCTAATGTGTCAGCAAATAATTCCTCTCATAGAATTTCCTCTTCTATAACAAAAAATGACACAATTCACCCACCATTAATGCTACCTCTCAACCACCTAGCACAAGAACTTTGAACAAAACCAAAAATAAGGGAGGGGGGAGGTGCAAAGGCCCAAAGTCAGAAACATATTTTAAATATTGCTCTTATAAACTTAGAAAGCTGATACGATAGTACATTTTGCATTCCCTCTTTAATTTCTCCAAGTCTTTTGGGTTTCTATTACCATGTCAGGAACATACCCCATTCCTAATTAAAAGTATGATGCAAGTTCATGAAATTAGTATTCTTTCAGTCTTTGATGTTAGCCAGAAGTGCTCTATGCAGAACCCGCAATGTACCCAGTAATGACTCCTTTGGCAATTCATATACAATTACATTTATCGGTAACATATCAAAGTACGACTGTAAATTCTTTTTTAGAAGACCAGTTGCTCCTAATACTATTGGAACTGTCTGGGTATCCTTTTTCCACATTGAACTCATTTCTGGCTGCAAATCCTGGTATTTTATGACCTTGTGTTTCTCTGCATGTAAGGCACTGTAGTCACTGGGCGTAGCAATTTCAATTATCAATGCTACTTGTGTCTTCTTTTCATGGACTACTATATCTGTTTTTCTTGCATCTATCTTTTGAACTGTTAGTAATGGGTGATCCCATGTAATGTAGACATCATCATTTTCTATAATGCTTTGCGCCTCTTGTTTCCAGTGTTTTTTAGCTATATTGTAATGTTTGTACAATCCCAAATGCAACAGTCTTGCTACATTATTATGCCTTTCAGTATACAGTCCTTCTGCCATTAGTATAGCACAACTAGCAACAAGATGTGCAACTGTTTCCAATTCTGTTTTACAAAACCTACATTTGTCTGCTTCTCCCACATGTTCAATGGACTTTGTAAACCAATGTGTACGTCGTTCACTGTCTTGGGCCACCAATATTAACCTTTCATATTTTGTTTTAAATTCATTTCTCCTTAACCATTCCTGTGTTCGATCCTGATCAACATAAGATTGTCCCAAGAGTCTGTATATTTGCAGATGTATTTATGTATTTTCCACATTTATTGCCTTCTTATGAGATCCTTCATATTTTATGCTTTCTTCTTTTTTTTTTGGCACATTCATTTGCTGCCTAATTTTTATCTACTTCTGGTTTGATTTCCATTCCCACTTGACATCGATATCCTAGACTTCTTCTCCTTATGTTTCAAATCTTTCACTACTTTTTGGTCTAGTGAGGTCACCAGATATGTATGCAGTCCTATGATTGCAGATCTATACAAGTAATCAATTTCGGGGAGGGAAAAGCCTCCTTCAGAATGAGGAATATATAGTCTTCGCATGCAATGATTTTTATAAATCATAGGAAGAGCATGAAGCATGGCGTTGTTGCCTCACAGCAAGAGGTTCTCCCGTTCAATTCTCGGCTGGAGTGCGGGGAGTGCCTTCTGTGTGGAGTCTGCATGCCCTCCCTGCAGGTGGGTGGTATTCGAAAGACATGCTTAAATGGGCATGCCTTCGTCGTAGGTTGGACGTCGAGCTGGCACCTCGGCGTTCATGAAAATCTACTGCCAATCATTAGCAGACCGGAGTTCCGCTGTGGCAACCCCTAACCAGGAAAAGTGGAAAGACAAACAACAACAAAGGAAGAGCATGAAGCATCCTTCTTGTTTTCCTGTCAGACCAATCCAACACCTTTTGGGGCCAGTCAATCACTCCAAAACTATAAGTAGGAACAGGAAGGGCAAATTGGTTTATAGCCTGGATTTTGTTCCTAGATGTCAATGCTGTTTTCAGTATTATTTTTAGTCTTCTAAAATAAGTTTTATTCATACTTGTTCATGTTTTATTGCTGATCCTTCCTCAATTCCCAAATATTTATACACTCCCTCTTGCTCAAGTTCTTTTATATCACATTATTGCCCCAAACTGACGTTTTCTTGGTGGTGCAGCTTTCCTGCTTTAAAGGATGATTTTGCACATTTATCAAGACCAAATGACATTTTTATGTCATCTGAAAAAGGTTTGATGACTTGCAATTGAGCTTTCAGTTCCTCATCTGGTGAACTCTACAGTTTTAAATCATCTACAAAACGAAGATGAGAAGTCTTTACACTTTTTTTGTATCAGTGTGTATTTTCTGAATGATATGCAGTCTGAAAGTCATATGCCTGTTATTATTTAGTTACTTCAATCTTCAATGATCTGAGAAAATCACAGATGTTATGAGCATGAGTATTAAAATATAATACAAAAATCTGGACATTCTGCAAATTTGTGGATAGTTGAGAAGCATATTCCCATGTTTGACAGCAACAGCTTACAGTCTTTTCTATGGTCCTAAAGGCATCTATATGAACATAAACCATATCTTCCCCATAATTATTTCTAAGCCTACTGTTTGTCAATTCAGATATTCCAATAGTTTGAATGCAAGTTTTATGAATCTCTAAGGACATATCTTGTACCTTTGCTCCTTTACTATAATTATTTTTAGGATCCCTCTTGCTTTGAACTTAGAGGTTTTAGCCATCACAAACTACTGTTGCTGAGATCCTGTCATGCCTTTTCTACACTTTTCAGGTGCCATTTTCACATTTCAACAAACCGTACAGCTGAATAATTGTTCATTATATACCTGATGCAAGAGTGCAGTCATTTGTAAACATTGTAGCAACTAAAAACACAATACTATTTTTACCAGATTCTACATCAGACATTAATGGTTAAAAAATAGTTCATAATACATTTAAACATTTTAGTGAAGCATCTTCACTAGCCTGACACAGAAAAAGAAAATGGTGTGATAAAATATACAAACTTTTTGTCATGCACTATAAAATACTTCATTTTCTTACAAGTGTATGTCTTTAAAAGTCAAAAAAGAAGCAGCTATAACCTGGAGCCATTATTACCCCTAGTAATTCTTGATAATATTTTTTGTTCATGTATTGATTCCATGATCACACCACTCATATCTGTAATACCTGCTTCATGTTCTAAATACTTGTCCATTGCCCAGTCTAATGCCCTAGTTTCTGTCCATGAGCATAGTTGCTATATATGGCATTAATATCACAGGTTGCTAAAGGTGATAAACAAGTCACTTGCAGTTACCAGATTGCCATTTAACTCAGGTCAAAACAACATATTATGTTTTATAAAGGCTGTATTTTGTTAGCACGTGGTTTAATGGTGTTATTTGTCAATTCAATAAACGTTTTCAAATATATTCCTTGATAAATACAATTGGTCTCGTGGAGAGGTCAGTTAAATAGTTTTTGTGCATTTTAGGTTTATCATACAATCTCTGAAATATATTAGTTTCAGCAGTGACAGGTGAATTCTCATACAACAATGGCAAAATAAATTGAATTAAATTGCATTACTCCACTAGCACTATTCATTTATATTTAAACTTGGTTTTACCTGTTTCTAACATTGTCTATTATTTTACATTGTAACATTGTCTTATCATTTAACATTTCAGTCATAGTTAAACTTAAATATTCTCTCTGTAGTAACGGTAGTAGGCCCATTGCCAACTTGTTTTACAATAGCAGTAGTGTACATAGTCAAGTGACTCAAGATTTACAATTCTTTGCAGCAATTAGATATTGCCAAGTGTCCCAAGGCTTAGAATTAATTAAAACAATTAGATGATCTGATAAAAAGTCCCTCGGAAGTTATTCTCACAAACTTGTGAAAATGCATGAAAATCCATCTGTTCCTCTGGCTAATATTCAGAATCCACCATAAATCTTTTCAAATTGTATACTTCTGTATAAAGAATCATTATTTTTAAATTATTACTTTATGTAAGCAAATGCAGATCAGTATTTAAATGTGTTAAATTCAATAATATCACAAGTACGGTGATTAATACTCTGTTGTGTATGTTCTATGCAGTTTTTTATAATCTGTTGATAACACTTATTTGTCTAAAATGTATAATTTTCTAATCTTATACTGTTTCACTCTGGGTGATGTCTTGAATTCTGAATTTGCTTAAAGAGTCTCTCTGCACTGCTATAGCTAATCTCTAAAAAGTTAGTTACACAATCAATGAGGTGAACACCTCAATGAAATAAAAAAATAATAATAAAACCATCCCCATAACCAGCAGCATATAACTTCATTTTCTTTTTTTTACAAATTTGATGAAGAAATCAACCCTGAGATTTTGAACATCAGTTTGTTCTCTATCAGGTTAAAAATCCAGATGCATGAAAACATTCCTTAGATATTTATTTTATTTTATTTATTTTACATTTGTTGACCGGGCTACTCCAGCTGGATATATGTCCATTTTCAGTGGAGGCCTGGGGAGAAAAGCTCCAACGATATTACAAGTAATTCACAGAAACAGTCAATACAAGGTAAAAATTATAAACACATTGAGTCAGAACATGAGATATACATGCAGACAGGCATAGTCATAGCAGGAAATTACATAAACAAAGTTTAGTAGATATTTGCTATACAAATTCTAAAAATATAAGTATATAATATGGAAAAAGGTGAAAAAGAAAATAATTAAAATATTTTAAAAAATATATATTTTTTTTTTAGAGAATTGCTCTTTGCCACAGAGATAAATTACAGTTCAAAGACATGACAAAACTGCACTGAGAAACACCTCATTAGCAGCTCATTACCACATATCCAAATCAAACGCTGTGCAGTCCATTCATTTAAATCAGAGATTTTCCAAAAAACTCTTTGGTTACTTTAGTGATGATTTTTCTTGGCAGGGACTCTAGTCCTTGTGAAGTTTTCCTAACAGGTATATGTTTTTTCACTAAATATATGAATATGAGTCATTGATTCGGAAAGTGAATATTTTAAAGACTTATATACTGAAATAATAGCGTTGTCGCCTCACAGTAAGACGCTGTCCTGTTCGACTTTCAGCTAGAGCTTCATCTGTATGGAGACATGCATGAATGGGCGTACCTTCGTTGAAGGTTGTGCATCAGGGCCGGCATTGCCAATCATTAGCGGACTGGAGTTCCGCTGTGGTGACCCCTAACCAGGAAAAGCCGAAAGACTCAACATATACTGAAATAATAATATACTTAAAACTTAAAAGGAAACATTTTTTTTCATGGTCAGATTAAGTGTGCTTAAATTTAAGCAGAGTAATTTTTTTCACGATATGCCTCGCACAAAGTTAAATAAATATAAATTACTAGTGGCATTAGGAAAGTTAAAGGGACAACCAGTTTGTAATGAGACTGAATAAACACAGGATTCAGGTCTAAAAGTTACAGTCTATTGAGTTCACACAGTCCCACAGTGGATTGTAGATCTAAGAATATTTGCTCATCAGACAACACATAAGCACCATTATATTTGATGGGAGATATTATTTTTATGTGTATTGTGTAGAACAGCCTGGATATCATAATTTTTGTGGGAAAGTTGTAATGCATGAATCACAGGATTCCCATCAATGGTTAATAAGGACGTGTTACTGGCTAGAGACTATGGCAAAATAACTTGCTTTGTGTAAGGAGACCAGTGGTCATATCTAATCTACAGGTTGATCTCGTATTGCAGTTCTGCGGAAGTCTCCATCAAGGAATCATAAATAATGTGGTACAGTCTCAGTCTCCACATTTTCATCTTATTTTTCATGCAAGTCCACGTGGTCAGGTAGTTGGTAAAGCTGAACAGATTCCAACAGTCCTTAATCACTGTAATAATAGATGGTAATCATTCTTTCTTTAAAGTTTATGTATTTATTTTATTTATTTCACATTTGTTAACTGGGTTGGTCTAACTGGGCACAGGCCCATTTTCAGCGGAGAGCCAAGGAGAAAAGCTCAAAAAAAAAATTATTTATACATATATATATATATATATATATATATATATATATATATATATATATATATATATCAAATGACAATTTTATATGCATAGCTTTAACAAAGGGGTAACAAAGATAATATCACGGCACACAAACATTGTACAATAGCACAGTTTTATATAAGTATGAAAAATAGAAAAAGTAACATAAAGGTAAACAAGTACTTCTATTTTTATAAGCATGCTATGTTCCATACAGAATATATAGTTTAATAGCATCACCTAACTAGAGTGGAGCCAGAGAACATACTGCTCAAAAATAAGAGAGACAGAAAATATAGTCAGGATTAGGTAGGGTGCTGGCAGGGGCATAACCAAGCTTTCTGGAGAAAGTTTTTTAATTCTTTTTTGAAGCTGTTTGTGTGTGTAATGCTGTGTCAATTGATAGGGAGGTTGTTCTAGAATTTGCTTATGGAGGTTTTTATATACCAGATTGCCAGTGTTCATTTTGGATCTATAAGTTTGGAGAAGGAATTTATCAGTACTACTTAAGGGATGGGAAGGGGTATAGTAAGTTACTAATTTGGAGAGAGAAGGCCAAGCAGTGGATTTGTTAAGAAGGAAATGGGATATATGGAGTTGAGATAATTTGAGATGATGAGGAAATGGAATCTAGTGGAGCTTATTGAGAGCAAGGCAATGGTGGATGGAATTTGATAAGTTAGCTGCAAATTTAGCAATTTTATTTTACGTTTGTTCCAGTTTGAAGTGCAGGCAGGATTGAAGGTTAGTAAGAACTGGGACTCCATAGAAGAGGCTAGGAGCTAGATAGGCCTGAACCAGGCACAGCCTGGAATCGGACGATAGAAATTTTTGTTGTGATATAGAAGTCCAAGTTTTTTATTAGTTTTCTTAATTGATTGCTGGATGTGTAAGTCAAATTTTAGTTGGTCATCAATTGCCATTCCTAGTAATTTTGTGTGAGTTTCAGTGTTAATGATGGTTTTATTTAGGGAAGATATAGAGAAGGAGAGCTTAAAGTGATCCCTGGCCTTGGGGAGAAAGAGAATGAGTTTTGTTTTTTTAGGATTCAAAATAAGCTGATTGTCATTTAACCAGCTTTCAACTGGAAGGAATGATTGTTGTGTCTGTGTCTGAAGTTGTGAGATTGAGTCTGGGGATGTGATCAGAGTGGAGTCATCTGCATATTGTATGAGGGTAGAGTGGATAGCGGCAGAATGAAGATCATTGGTAAAGATGTTAAAAAGAAGGAGTCCCAGGATAAAGTCCTGTGGTACGCCAGTGTGAATAGGTAGGAAACTAGAACAAGATGTCTGCCATTTGACTGATTGTTGTCTGCCTGTGAGATAACTAGAAAACCAAGAGAGGGTTAAGGAGGAAAGATTTAAGTTAACGGTTTGTTTAGTAGTATGGTGTGTGATACCATGCTGAATGCTTTTGAAATGTCTAAGAACAGATATGAGACCAGTTTGTTGTTAGCTCTAGCTTCAGCAATAGTGTAAGCAAAGGATACAAGGGTGGTAGAGGTATTGTGGCTTGGTCAAAATCCATGTTGGGTAGGAGTCAGGAAGTTATTGTGGATGAGGAATTTCAGTTACGTATGCATTTTTCGAGTATTTTGAATAGTGGGGCTAGTATAGCAATGGGTCTATAGTTGGAGGAGTCAGTGGAGTTAGCACCTTTATGTAGGGGAACAATGTAGAAAAATTACCATATGTTGGTACAGTAGCTTCTTTAATAGATATATTAATAAGTGTTGAAACTGGATAGGCAATGGAGTTTGCTGCTAGTTTGAGAAAGTGGGGGTAGATTGTCAGCAGAGGGAGAGCAAGGTTTAAGTTTTAGAAGGAGATACTTTATGTAGGAGGTTGAGATAGGGTTGAGCGAGAAGCATGTTTCATTATTTGTGGTCTGAGGTAGTGTTTTTCGGGGTGGGTTGTGGTTGGCATGTGTCTATGAAAAACTGGTTAAGAAGAGAGGCAGTGTCTTGGTCTGCAAGGTTAGGGTAAGAGCTGGGAGTTTGAGGTTTACCAGGGTGAAGGATTGAGTTGATATTTCTCCAGAAGTCTTGGGGTTAGATTGATGCATGGATTGTGTCTTTAGGTAAAAAGCTTTCTTATCACAATATATTGCTTTTTGGTGTAATTTCTTAGTTCTTTAAATAATTGGTGGTGAGTGGGGGATTTGTTTTTTTTTTTGCCAGGTTTTCCAGGCAGAGTCTCTTTTGTGAATTAGTTTATGAGTATCTTTACTGAACCAGGGGGCATAGCTTGATTTCATTCTTATTTTGTGTGGGGGTGCTAGTGAGTCGAGTATGTCAAGAAAGATGTGATTGAATTGAGTACAGCGTCACTGAGAGGAAGGGAGTGTAAAGTAGACTAATAAATAGAAGAGTGTCTATCACTGAAAATGTTGGGGTTGAAATGAATGAGTTTACAGCAGAATTTGTATATATGTGATTTATTTAGCTGGGGAGTAAATCTTTGTATATTGATGGGTAAGTGATCACCCAGGGCATCTGGAAGAGTTCTTGGATTGTGGTAGTGATGAGGTTTGCTGGTAAGGATCCAGTCAAGTGTTGTGCCATTGTTGGAGTTTTGTAGGGGGTAAGTCTTGTAGGGGTAGTAATTAGCTGAGGAAAACTGAACAAAGTGATGCTATGGGCATCTGGTATCAAGGGTAATCCAATCAATGTTTACGTCTCCTAGCAGGATAGTTTTGTACACAATATTTTGTGACAACCAGGAGAGTATATTTTCAATGATAGGGATGTTCTTGTCAGGTAGGATATATATTTAGGCAATTACAATCTTTTTGTGATTGTTTAGGTGACAGTTTAGAATTAGAATTTCTGCAGGGTGGAAGTCTGGTATAGTTACAGGTAAGGGCGAGAGGGCCAGGTGGTAGGAGTATAGCATTGTCACACCTCACCTTTTTTATGTTTCTATCTAGTTAGTAGATGTTGTAACTGGGGGGGTAGAATATCTGTGTTAGAGATATGAGGTTTAAGCCAGGTTTCAGATCCCACTAGTATGTGAGGGAAATAATGTGAGATCCATGCATGAAGGTCAGTAACATTATTCAATAGGCTTTGTACATTAATGGATAGAATAAATAAGTTTTTAAGGGAGAGTGGGGTAGGGACATAGGAAGGTGGAGATGTGGTGGATGTGGGAGTAGTGGTTAGTTGGGTTGGGGGGGGTGGATTGTTTGGCCAGAGACTGGGTGTGATGTAGATGACCCTGGATTAGGATGGATGTCACCTGCTAGCAAAAGGATGGTGACTGATAGGTTGGGTTTGGGAGTAAAGAGCTTGTGAGTAAGATCTTTAAGCTTTACTCTAACAAAGAGGATGGAGGGGCAATGGGAATATTTTGTATTGAAATAGATGATTAACTGAGGTGTTCTGTAGAGAGGGAGAGACGGTAAATGATGCTGAGGTATAGTGGCTATTATTAAAGAAGGATAGGGATGGTGTTGGTGGGTTTAGTGTAAGTTGATATGATAAGATGAAAGGGAGGTGAGCAAAAGTAGTAGGGAATTTACTGTCAAATGAGCCTAAGTTGTGAATGATTGCCAAAGAAAAACAATCACTAAGTACTTAGTGGCCACAGAACAGGATAAGCTAGGAGGTAAAAAGAGAGTTAGCCTGTTTCTGGAAAGAGCGTAGATGTAGAGCAAAGTGGGAAATCAGTTTAGATATAATTGATATACTAAAAGGAGATAAGGCTTGTTACAGAAAGCTGGGCATTAAAGGCAAGTAAAATCTCAAAGGTTGCTTATTAGTAAAAGGGCGAGTGAGAGCTGGAGGCAGAGTGAAGATCTGAGCTGGTTAGGAGATTTTTTTTCTGGGACTAAATGAAAATGGAGAAAAGTGTGGAGGGTTTTACTTGCTCAGGTGATGTACGCAGTGTCGTGGTATAGGTAGAAACAGGCAGCAGTGATGCACAAATAATATGATTTCGCTAAGCATAAAAAGCAACATACATTTATGTAAAGAATGGTGCTTCGTAGCTCATTTTGACTAGTGCACGCAGCTGGAGGGGCTGGACCCTTGAAGTAGCCGGTTGTTTAATGCAGTAGGTACTGTTTAGGTTCTGTTTTCCTGGAGGTTGGAGAACACCGAAGGTGAATACAAAGTATCTTAATTATGACAAAGAGCTAACAGTGGCTTTCCTATGTATACATCACCAGAGTCGGGCAATTCCTAGGAAATGCTATAGATGAGGAAGGGAATTGAAAGCTGTCACACTGTTTTAGTTTACATGCCTTAGAAGACTTGCCATTAGCATACTTCTTAAGGTGCTAAGTCTAATCATGAATGGGCATCATTGTTCTCCTTTTTATGATACTATGATGTTATATTTGCAGCAAATCATTTCTGGAGTTGTCTGTTCAGACCACCAGATGGGTTGTTCAACATCTCTTCCAGAAAACATTTTTGACAGGGGTGTGAATATACATGTGTGTGTGTGTGTGTGTGTGTGTGTGTGTGTGTGTGTGTGTGTGTGTGTGTGTGCGTGCATGCGTGCGTGCGTGTGTGTGTGTGTGTGTGTGTGTGTGTGTTTGTGTTTGTGTGTGTGTGTGTGTGGGTGTGCGTGTGTGTGTTTGTATGTGTGTGAGAGAGAGGGAGACAGAAAAAGAAAGAGAGAGACAGAGATACTTTTATCCATTATAGGTTACTGCAGCTAATGTAGCTTGTTGTCTTTTTATCAATGCATGTGAAATACCATTTTTAAAATGGGGGTACATTTATACATATATGACTTCCTGTGCTTTCTAACTGCTTAATCAGGTGTTTATAGATAGGGATTCGGTCAAATAATTCCAGTGAATCAAAAGTCAAAGGGATGCTAGCAACCCCAAGAGTCAGTATCATTTTAAAAAGTTGCATTTAAATATTAATAAGAAGTAGGAAAACACTTAAAGTTGTTTATTTAAACACCCAAAGACTGGCTTGTGGCTTTCACTCTATGGATAAATAGTGTTTTTGAGAAATTGATCTTCTGCAGAGTAATAGTGGATATGGTGGTGAGCTAGTCACATAATGTTTTGTATTATTTTTGAAAATTAAAAAAATATTGTTCTTAAAATGTTTCTGTAATACTTTGCAGCTCCCTGGTCATCCACTGAAATTGACCACCTACCCAGTCAGACTTTCCCAGTAATCAAATGTCAATTAATTGATCAATAAATAAATAAATAAACACATAAATAAATAAATTCATATCTCACACTGGTTGTAAGACACAATCTCATGAGACCAGTGTTCAGGTCCCAGTAATTATTGCTACTATTTTTGAGCAGTGGTACTGTTTTGACTATGTTTTTTTTTTTCTCAGACAAGACTTGGGCTCAATTTTTGTAATGTTTTCAATGTATTATGACTTCATAACTTCTTAATGTGCAGGCATTTCATATGAAAATTTTGTTTTAAAAGTCATCTTTATCAAGATATCAAGATAACTTTATCATGAAAGACTCTTATATAATATCTTAGGAAGAAGTATAGGCTGCTTTTTAAACATGTATTTATTTATTAAAGTCATTCCTTAAGTTGCATAATCATTTTAACATTACAAAAGGCACATATGTGTGGTGATGTGCTTGTAGTTTTATAATAAAGCCTTTTTCCTGCTACTGCGCTGCTTGTTTTGTTTCGTTGAGGGACCCTTCCAAGTTCCTTTCGTGGAGTTACAAGTTTTTTTTAGGCACTGGTATTCATATTTTGTTCATTTTAACATTAGTCTGAGATCATATGTGTGTCACTTTTCTGTTTGTTACCAATTATTTGGAAAAAACTGCAAAGTGCTGGCAACTAAATGCAGATCTATTGCCAGGTCATAGTAGTTATAATTACTGGCATCACACTTCTGGTTGTATGCACATTGGACAGGCATATATGAATACTGCAAACATTTGGGGTATGTAAATCTTTTAAGCAACCCTCTATCACTTCATTCTTATGCATTTAAAGTTGAGCAAAGAACTAGGGTTTAAATTAATATTGTTATTTTGTAAAACGTACTCAGTATGCCTTACATTCTTGAAAAAGATCAGTATATCTGTTTCTGTGGAAGAAGATTTCCCCATCTCACATTAGATGTTTTTAAAAATCATTGCAATCTTTTGTGTTTTAGTATTCTTCCTAGTGATTTATTTCTTTAAATGTGGTGCTTTTTTCCATGGACCTTCTCTGAAAAGTGGTCTTGTATGCCCAGTCTGACACACCCAGTAAACAAATGCAAAATAAATTAAATACATTTCCAGTTTGTACACTGTAATCTAGTTAATTTATTAGCTCTCTGTCTCTCTCTTTCTAGCCTCAACACACTGTTATTAATCACAGTTCTTACTATGCCTGCTGTCTGTAACCCTACCAGACTTTACACTTTTATTTAATAGTGGTGCCAGCCCTGCTTTCTATCTCCTCCTGCCCTTTGCTATGCTTTTTTTCATTCTTTCATAATACATTTCAGTGCACAGTCACAGGCCACTCTGGACTGTGTACAATGTGATCATTGCTGCTTGTACTTTTATGCAGGGGCGGTTTACACATAGAAGGAATAGATGACTACCTATGGTACAGTGTTTGTAGAGGCACTCTTCCTGTTTATTTATTTTTTAGAATAAATTTTCTTTCCATTGAAAAATAAATACATTACTAATACTGAATTAAAATATCCCAACTGAACATTATGTTGTCTGGGTTGGAGGTGGGGGAGTAGGGTAAGTGGTGCTCCAGATGACTTGACATTCAAGTCATATTACATTTGCTTAAATGTTATGAGGTCACAGGAGTAGATGCCTCACAACATTCAAACAGAGGCATGGTCTCCTGAAGGATTTTTTTATATATATTTTTGTCCAAGACACACACAAAGTATTCAATTACTGATTCATTACCTGGCTTTACTAATTCTTGTTGATGTTAAACATAAGACATTTACAAAAAAAAAAAAAACATTAACAGGGGATAGAGGTCAAAATCAGAGACATTCTGCAGAATTCTGGACAGAGGGGAATGACACAGTGCTGGTGAGATAAGTGTTATTTTTATGTTTACGATAATGCTGCTATTAGTAATCAACTAGATATTTTCGGCAATATTTCTGGCTTTGTGATTTGTGTAGCAATTGGGGTGAGGGGAATAGCACAGTAAGATAAGTGTTATTACTACTTTTACAATAATGCTGGCAGTGATCAACCAAATAATGTATGCCATCTTGTTTGTGTGGACTGTAGAGATTAAATAATAGCCATGAGATATCGAGAATATGACTGCTGGGTGGAGGTTGGAGTTGGCTGGATTGAAGTAACTGAAATTGTCTTTGCTTAGTTTAAAAAAAATCACTATTTGGCTTTGAAGGACTAGCATATTTTTTGTGAGATGTAAGATGGATTATTAACTGGGAACATGATACTCATAAACAGAGTAAATGTAATTGCTGTGGTTTGTTACCTGTGGAAGAAAATGACTAACTGCCTACTACTGCTTGATTTTGACTATGAACAACTAATATATATATATATATATATATATATATATATATATATATATATATATATACTTATAACTTATATGAAAAAGTGCAATATTTTATTGTGTGGAAACCGTTTGTTTGGAACACTGATGAAATACATTTCGTTGCCATCCTTTTTAATCAATCAGACATCAGAACGATATAAAGAATTGACTATCTCTACTTGGTAGGGGTTGTCTGGATGAAAGTAACTGACCCTTTTGACAGATGCTCATTTTAACAGTCACTCCTGTACAGAGCATAACTACAGACCTGCTTGTCCCTTTTCTTCCTCTTACCAATAATCCAATTTATATCAAAACTTATTGCACCTTCCTCCCCTCATTTTTTATAAGACATTAATATTTGTTTATTCCTGGGTTTTCTTGCAATTATTTATACGCTTGTCTTTTAACAGAGTACACTTTCCCTATAATATATCCTTTTCACCCTCATTTAATATCTGGTGTCATGCTGGGGGGGGGGGGTGCAGTTTTGGTACACATCAGTTGGGATGAGATGGCTGATGAGTGTTCCTGCTTTGCCTGGATGGTCTGTACCTCTTTCACTTTCTGGCTAAAACTTTTGCTGCCTTCAAAATCAATCTCCTAGATAGTCCAACCCATTAAAGTATATTCATAACACATTAAAGTGTCTCTACTTACTGCCAGGTGTCTGAAAGAAAAATGCCCAAACCCAAGGCCCTCATATAGAATAAACACATTTGTGTGCGTATAATTACAGAGCCATTGCTCTTCATGTATTGCAAGATGGACATGTGGTGCCTGTTGAAATCCTGAGGAATGTAATTGTTTTCCTCAAAAGAGAAGAAATAAAAGTGCAAATGGACAAAATATGTACTATGTCTGAGATTGGGGTATGTCTGAGTGTAATCTTTACTCTATAGTACAGTGATCATGGAGTCAGAATATATAAGTAACAGGGATGTGAAGATATAACCCTCTAAAGCAGGGATACAAGGGGTGAAGCCAACCTGCAAAAATATATATAGCAGTAACATTTGGATTATGTTGGCTTTTGATTGAATTCCAGTTTGCTTTTCTGAAGTATTGGAATCTGCAAGATCAGGTCTCACTGTGAGAGGTAGTCAATGAATTTCAGGTCAGATGTTATGGGTGATGCGGCACTTGTTGGAAACAATTTGGAAGCTGGGGTGTGATTCCAAAATTTCTAGTGATACTTCTGGCTCATTAGACCATAATACAAGTCCTAAAGCTGGGATTGTTGATGGCTATTTATAGCTTGCAGCAGTAAGTTAAACTTAAGAAGTGTAAACTAGAAATGCACTGCATGTACATGCATGGCCTGCTCTCACAGTTTATCTTATTTAATTGTTTCAAGTAACCATCAATGTAACTTTATAGTAATTTTAAACATTGATTACTGTTATGTAACATTTCCGAAAGATACATGTATACACAAGATATTACTGCGGTGGTGGTGCTGCGGTAGCATTGTCGCCTCACAGTAAGACCTTGTCATGCTCGATTCTCAGCTAGAGCGTCTTCTGTGTGGTGACATGCGTGAATGGGTGTACCTTCATTGAAGGTTGTGCATCAGGGCTGGCAACTCGGCATGTAAAAATCTACTGCCAATCATTAGCGGACTGGAGTTCCGCTGTGGCGACCCCTAACTGGGAAACACCGAAAGACACAACAACAACCACATATATACAACAAGATACAGGGTTTGATTCTGACCTCAGGTTATTGGCTAGGCTTAAAATGGCCCTTCAGGGCTGTTAACCTAGTATTTACCCAAGAACATATAATTTTTTAAACCTATGCAGATGCATTGCAGTCATTCCTGAACATTAATTACTATCTTGTGAAGTTATTAGAAGACATTTGTATAACTACAATTTTAGTAAAAGTCCATACACATCAGACAAGACATATGTATCACTGACATTTTATTAAAGTTAGACAAAGAACATACATTTTTCAAATAAACAATGTGATTTTTAACATTATATTTACAACAAAAAGAATACATTTTTTGAATTTTTAAAAATATATTGCAACACAGATGAAAATAATAATAGTATTTTTTAGCAATTATGGATAAGTAATGTAATATCAATATAACTAATCTCTAATTATAAATGTGTTTATTTTGTAGAAGAAATATAGTAATAAATTACTGATTACTGTTTTTTTCTGATTATAATATTGACACAGAGAAAAGAGAAAAATCTGTCTTCAGAATCTTTTTTATACATTACTAGCTGAAAACAGAGAGATCGACTGTGGGTAGGATACAGACGAGAGTATAGTGGTGAAAAGAAATAATTATATATAATAATTGAGTATTAGTATTGTATTATATAATTGACTTACCTCAAATTCTGAAATCTTCCTATGTCACTCATAGTATATGAATAATAGTCTGACACTATTTTCCCACATATTTCCTTCTATAAAAACATATTAAGTATAATGGATTCCATACTTGCATCAATCCCATCCATTTTTTGAGTGACATTTTGGCTCTTAACAAGCGGTTTCCATGTGTGTGTTGTACGCTGCAGACATAGAACCGATGAAATTCAAAGTGTGATACACAGTCAAGTGTTTGCATTTTTTGCTTAGAGTATTTTTCACTGTATGCAGCCTACATGCCTCAGGATAGCTTGGAATCTGGACACACACATTTCTTAGCTATGGGCAGTGAGGAAGCTACATCCCATCTCTCCATAAGTCCAAGGTATCAAACCTTTCTCTTAGCACCATACTGTCCTAATGCCCTCTTTATCTACATCTACATCTATGTTTTCCATCCTACATTATATTTAGCCTTATGAAAAACAGACTCATATATCTGGACTTGATTGTCCCCTTCTAATGCACAAGGATCATTTAAGAGTCTCTTGTTGATGATATGATTATATACTGGTACAATGCACATAATTAATCTTTTGCTGAGCTTCACAATTTCAGCACACCTTGACACAGGAGTCTCCATGCTTTATAAATAACATTGTAATCACCACTTTCAATAGCAATTTGCTTTTTTTTTAAATGGATCTGTCATCTAGCACAGTCTTTGTCTTGCTAATATCATGGCAACTGCACATGTATTAAAGGCTTCTCGCTTACTTGCAATTTTTAACACTTTCTTTTCCCCACATTTTTTTGTAGTTCCTTTCATTAGAAATTGTACCCTGTCCATTAAAAAGGGTGATAACATTTAGGTTCATTGTCTATTCTACCGAGGTGAGATAAAACCACTCAAGTGTTATAAGAGCAGTCAGCATTATGAAAAGAAATAAACAGCTGTGTGCTCGAAGGGAAGAAAGTAGCAGGAATATTACCTTTAATAATTAAAACAAAAAAAGTGTGTGCATGGATGGGAAGACCAGAATAAGAAGACGGAGAATCTTTTTAATAAAATAGTAAAATCAAAAAGGTAGTTCAATGGTTCACCAAATGATTTGTAAACTGAAAAGTGCTGACAGCAAGAGCTTTTCTTGTTTGATTCTCATCTGGGGTGCCTTCTGTGGAAAGTCTGCATGTTCACATTGCATTCACATGGGTTTCCTCTTCATACTCTGGTTTCCTCCCACATTTGAAAGACATGAGTCTGAAGTGTTTCACCCCAGCCTCCACTGAAAATGAGCTCTAAACCAGCTGGACTTTCCTGGTAAACAAATGTTAAATAAATACTCACTGCTGGAGCATCTATAACTTAAATACAAAAATGTAGAACATAACCACTCCATCTGCTGTTAAAGATGACACTCCACAAAGAACTTCATTTATTTCCATATAAGCATTTAGCTATGTCTCTCCTGACAACCTTATCACCATGTCTGCAGAGAAATACACATTACCTTTTATGGCCCTTCTTCATAATGTCTGCCTGACACCCCAATCGATATACTCACATCTTTCTCAATATAATATACATCTGTCTGATTATTAAACTCTGCCTTTGTCTACTCGTACAATTATGTACTACAGCTATGAGATTTGGTCTAGTCTCCTACTACTCGACATTTATAGATTTTGTGCAAATAAAGAGATTATAATTCTCCATAGAGTATTGCATGTGCTGCCTTTTACTGTCACCATTTAATAATTCATCTGACGCATCATTCTGTGAACTCATATCATAGAGAAGTTATGTCACTTGTGTTGTGCTTGAATTCAGCTTGATGCAAAGGTTAATGAAAATTACATGATTGTGCTGTGTCCACTTTTATATCAGACAATATTAACAACTGTAATATTTCACTTTGTTAATACATGTTGTGATGCTAAAACATTTGCAACTCAGTCTTCATGTTTGTTATTGAACACATAAGCCAGTCTGGGCCCCTAGTCACAGAATGATAAAGACCTTAGTGTGTCTCAGATGACCCATAATCAGCTAGATGCATAGGTACTGTATACAACAGATGGGGGAGGGGATGGGAATGAATGCCTGATGTCAGTTCAGGCATTCCGGGGGATGGAGAAGGGCAGCCTAGGCTTACTACAGTAGGAAAATGCGCATGCATGGGAGTAAATATGAACCTCCAGTAGGCAGCAATTGCTGATTGTGCAACGCTGGTGTAGGTTGGAGGGGGGATAAGGGCACACTGAGCAGCACCTGTAGAGTGTACGAGCATCCTCAAGCTCCTCAACAGCCCTGGACATGGATGGTGCTGAGCCTGCAAGAGTCTAGTGGTCAGCTAAAGGAAGGGGAGCAAAAAAAAAAAAGAAAGAAAGAAACCAGATAGGCCATTACCCACAGAAATGGCACAGTGGCAGAACCCATCTTGCACTGATGTTCTGAGCAGTGTGGCTGTGTTATTTAATGATTCATAGACATACACAGTCCCACAATAGCAACATTGCATTAGTTATGAACTTGCATGGCCATTAATTGCTCCACTGATCAGCTGAATCCACTTCCCAGGTTGAAGATAGACACCCACGTAGTGACACTGCCCTAGGGGAGAAAACATACACCCATACAGTGACACCACTCCAGGGGAGAACACACACACACACACACACACACACACACACACACACACACACACACACACACACACACCTTCAGTGACTCCACCCCAGAGGAGAATACACACCCATGCAGTGACACCACCCCAATGGAGAACACACACAAATCCATGCAGTGACACCACCCCAGGAGAGAACACACACATACATGTAGTCGCACCACCCTAGGGGAGAACAACCACATGTACATACACTCTCAAAGTAGAAATTAATGCATTGACACTGACAGGTCTACTCCAATGATGTCCCAATGCTCACACATATTGATATAGACATGCATATGCATTTACTCTCAATCACGCAAATAATGACTTAACTACATTGCTGATCTGAGCAAGACAGATTCATATAATTAAAGTGCAAATGTAACTGCATTTATATACAGCACTATGATCCCTGATGCCCATAGACATACAATGCTTCATTTGGGACATTGCTACACCTTACACACATTAGCTTGTACAGGTGCATACTTTGTAAGCTGTCTGTGAATACAGGCCATACATTCTTCAGAGTGGGCCTTATATGAACTCCAAAACTAAAAAAATGATGTGTGGGTTATGCATGGATTATCTTTGCAATTTAACAGAACTTTAGACAAAAAGATAACTGCTTTGTTTATTCTTTTTAAAATCACTAACTGCTAAAATAAACAAAATATATCTCCAACTTCTTCAACACAGGCACCATTTTGAATTTTTTTAGAACATTTTCCATATTGAAGATTTGTAAATGTCATTTTAATATTCAAGAAATGAGACATCTTGAATCATTTTAACAAATACCTATAGCAAAGAAAGGAAAAATGCACAGAATATCAAATTATTATAAAATGGAAATATATGTAACTGAAATCTGCAGTGCTTGCATTACTTAACATGTGACAAAAGCTTTCTTCTAAGTGCTGATAAATGCACGTTGGTCTGATTCTGAGCTATAAGCACTATAACATTCTTGCCCTGTGAATACATATAATATAAGTATAAAGTGAATTTGAATTTAGCATTTGCTACCCACAATGCCTCTGAAAAGCTTCTGGCCTAGTGTGTGTCATAGTTATTAATGTAATTAGCTTATTCCGGTAGCAGTTTGAACTTTAAGCCTAAGGATGGATTTTTATGCTTTCAGAATTACCCTGATGGCAATACTTATAATTTCTGCATAACCAGTGCAGAATATTTGGCAGACTTAACAAAGCAACATGCACTAATGATGATAAACAACAGATGACTAAAAAGGTCTCATGTGAGAGATTATCTCTAATCAGGCACTAAGAAAGCAGCCAAAATCTGTGTGGTTCTAGGAAGTCAATCTGTCATCCACTTATCAGTTGTACAATTGTCAGCCAGTACGATAGCAAATATATTACACAATACTTGTTAAAATGATCTCTGAGCAGTAACATCTGAAAAATATTGGTTTTAGTTAAAAAGTTAGAGATCATGACCAAAGTGAAGTACATCAGAATAATCAGTCTAGATAACAGAAAAAATGAACTATTAAGATCAATATGTAATAATAAATAAGTATTTGAACAAAGCTAGACATAGCCAGCTGACAGGTATAAAGTCATCTGCTGCGTGCAGTCCAAGGACAGTGGCATAGTGTAAACCTGAGTCAGCTGAAGGCTGGTAAGGTAAAGGATGGGACAGTATGTTGATCTAACAGTCTGTATTTTTCTTATAGATAGAGCATTGCTGCCAGCTCACCAATGTTCAAAATCCATGAGTTTGGCTTGTAGGGATGCATATTCCGTGGTCTGGAGTTATGAACCTAATGCTCTGCACTTCAATATCCTTGACAGCAATGCACAGCACTGTTTTGCCTGCACTATAAGAAAAGAATAACGAACACAACTTTTCTGAAAAGTTAACCCATACTGATTTTACCATATATAAAGAGTTCTGCTGGTCTACTGGGGTTTCACAGTTGTGCGCCTGTTCTGTGAGTAAGTTGAACCATTATTGTTGCAATATGATTCAGTGGCAAAGAAGATGTCTCAGAAATTGTTTGCATCTTTTAAGTGTGATTGTAGACCTTGTACAGCTTAACTAATTGCATAAGAATATGGGAAAAACAGAAAAAAATAAACCTTATCATTTATCTGTTCCAAAGCCACTGTGATAACAAGTTGCTTAGAATAACAAGGTGCTCAAACAGATATTATAACAATCAGACCAAAGTACAGTGCCTCCCAGGATTTAAAACTATACTATTTATAAATTACATTTAAATTCTTAAGTATCCTAGATGTCGGAAGCATGACCAGATAATAAATACATCAATGCCAGTGGAGTAGAGAACAAATATATTGAAAGATAAATATATTATTCAGGACTACTGTAGCACAGACAACCATAATACTCTGACATAGGTTCACCGGTTCATAGGTGTTTACTAGGTTAATGACCACAAGGGCCTTTTTAAGCTTAGCTATACATCCCAAATCTCTGGCAAGTTTTGATACCCTTGATAAGTGTAAGCATGAGCCTGGGAGATGAACCATTTACAGGTTACCTGTATGCATTAGAGACATAGGTGCCAAACCAGGGATGAATTTCTGATTTCTCATCCAATTGTCCAAGTTGCACTTGAATTGGGTTAGGGAGGAATTCTGCTTCACATGGATGGGGAGCTTGTTCCATAGACGAGGTAGTCTCTGGGATACATACCTCTCTCTCCAGCATGTCCGGTTTATATCACAGGCAAGGTTTAAGTCTTTAGAATGGGTAACTCTGGTGCTGTTTGTTTTGTGGATACGCAAGAGGTCCATCAGAGTAGGGTCTGACAATACCCTGTATGCCAGGCATAGATCTCCCCTCAAAAGCCTATTGGAGACCTAATACAGGGTAGAGCCTTGAGGTGGTCTGCATAGGACATTTTACTTATGTCCTGTATTCTTTTAGTGAGGAACCTCTGTGGACGTTCCAATTGTTGGATATGCCTGGCTAGGTACATACCAAAGGGTGCATTGTACTCAATGATAGATCTGATGAATGCCGAATAATGTGGAACAATGACTTCCCTGGACTTAGATGCCATACCTTTGTTTATAAGTTGTGCAACATAGAATGATTTTCTCACCACTGTAGACACATGATGGTCAAAAGCTACTTTACGATCTATGTGTGTCAGTAAGTCCCTGACTACTGGGTCAACTCTAAGGGGTGTGTTGTCAATACGATAGTTACCAGGGATGAATGACTTCCCAAAGGATACTATTATGCATTTCTTGGCATTTAGTTTTAGTCCATGGCTCTGGCACCAGTTGTTTGTCTGTGTCAGCCCCTCCTGGAGAACATTTCTGTCAATGTGACATTCAAAGAGAGCTCCTAATTTGCAATCATCTGCAAATTTAGTCAGCCAGAGACCACAAACATTGGCCTTGATGTCTGAGAAGTAAATGCCAAAAAGGAGCATTCCAAGGACTGATCCTTGAGGGACTCCACTTGTGACTGGACTCTTTGTAAAGGTGGACTTCCCAGTTCTAACTTCCTGGGTCCTCTCTGTGAGCCAGTTGGCTATCCAACCAGTGACATACAGGTTTATTCCTAACCTCTTGAGTTTGTCAACAATGCCTGAGTAGGGTATTGTGTTAAATGCCTTGGCCAGGTCAAGGTAGGCAGTGTGAATGATTTTGCCCTCATCCATTGCTTTGGTGACATTCTCAAAGAAGTCCACTAGGTTGAGTAGGCATGATCTGCCCTTGATGAAACCAAACTGGGTTGGCTCCAGTGTCTAGAGGTTTACTATATCGCTATTGATCATCTCCATGATAATTTGTTCCATGGCTTTACTTGTAAGACTAGTGAGACTAATGGGTCTTTAATTTCCAGGGTCTGTAGATGGTCCATCTTTGTGCAGAGAGTTGCCTGTTGCCTTTCTCCAGTCATGAGTATTCTGACAGTTGTACACGAGTGAAAAAGGAAGTTTTACTTAGGTAATCTCTAGCACTGTGAAGGTTACATGAGATGTACAGATATGTGAAATCAAAAAGTAACAGGACAACATCACAAAGTAAAAAAAAATCATAGTTGCTTTCACTGAAACCCTGCCATTGGATGTGCCAGAAAAGTTTGATTGCTCAACACATTTTTTACTACATCAGTGGATTCTTTGTTCCACGCTATGTATGTTATTCTGGGTTCCCGTTGTATGTTTGAGGATTGTACATATAATTTTCAGAACAGCAAGAATTTAGGGACTATTACAGGGAAATATATACTAAAACCAAGGACCTTATATACTGGAGTATTCCCCTTTTTCTATGGCACATAGAATTATATGTATATACACATACATATACATATGTGGGTGGGGTTTATCTCTCTAGAAATGCTTTCAATGTGTAATAACAAGGTTTGCACTTCTCTGTTATTTTTAAGATAATAACACCTAATTTCTGGTACTTGCATGACTGCAGTATTGAGTGTCAAAGTTTGCAGATCTTGCTGTACGTTTTTACCCACATTCCACTATATTCTTACTTCTGCACTCTCATTATCAACTCACCTTCACTCCTTCCCAAATAACTGTAAAGATTTAATATATCATATGCAGCATCTATCCTGCACTGCAACATGCAGGGTGTATCATAATTATATGCATGGACCACCAATGGAGATTACCAAAGGAAAGTACTGATTACTGCTAGTGGTTTTACCATGCAGTTCAGAGATACGTAAAATACCTTATAACATAGCTGCTCCTGTTTTTGGCTAATCTTGTTCATAGGTTCATAGGTAGGTACTAGGCTATCAGCCCAAGGGGCTAAGTAAGCCTAGCCAACAAAGTTCCCTGGCTTACGCAAACCCAAGAAAGTTAATTTCCTGTGCCCCTGTCAAGCAGAGCCACAGAAGTGATCCCCAGGGTGTATTTCCTATTTCCCATCCACTCATCAAGATTTTTCTTGAAAAGTTTTAATGAGGAACTTTGCTTGACATAGATGGGTAGCTTGTTCAGAGTATGGGAAGTCTCTGGGACAGGAATCTATCCCTCCAGCAAGTCCTGTTTATTGTGGTGACAAGGTTTAGGTCCCTAGAGCGTGTAGCTCGGAGGGATTGGGATTTCTTTAGGTATAGCATGTCCAACAGCTCTAGGTTTGACATAGCTTTATACGTTAGGCAGAGATCACCTCAGAGTAGACGATATGCTACAGAGTAAAGCTGGAGTTTTTTTAGATGATCAGTGTAGGCCATCTGTATGAGGCTAGTCATTCTCTTTGTGAGGTACTTCTGTGGCCTTTCCAGCTGCTGCAGATGTCTTGTGAGGTACATTCCAAAAGGGGAGTTGTACTCTATAATGGGTTTAATGAGTGTCAAGTAGAGGGGAACAATGACCTATTTTTTCCTGGATGAGAACCCTTTTGTCATGAGGTGTGCCATGTAGAAGGATTTCCTGACTACTGTGGCAATGTGATTATCAAGGGAGAGACTACTATCCACCTGGGTCCCAAGGTCTCTTATCACACATTCGGTGTTAAGAAGACTGCCACCTATGTGGTAGTTCATGGATACAGAGTTTTTACCAAAGGGGATAACAATGCACTTTTTAGCACTGAGCTTGAGGTCATGGCTCTGACACCAGACATCTGTCTCAGTGATGCCCTTCTGTAAGATGTCTACATCATTTGGGGACTTGACTATAGCTCCTAGTTTGCAGTCATCTGAGAACTTCATTAGCCAGAGGCCTTCTGTGTTAGCCTGTACTTCAGAGAAATAGATACCAAACAGGAGAGGTCCCAGGACTGAACCCTGTGGTACTCCACTTGTCACTGGTTTGAAGTCAGATTTGGAGTCTGCAACTTTTACAGTGTGGGTTTTGTCAGTGAGCCAGTTGGCAACCCATCTTGTGACATAGGGATTTTACCTAGTTTAGTGAGTTTAGCTATCATTCCAGAATGGGGGATGGTTTTGAAAGCCTTGGCGAGGTCAAGATAGGCTGTGTGAACACCCTTATCCTCGTCTATGGCTTTGGTGACTGCCTCAAAGAAGTTGACCAGGTTCAGGAGGCAAAATCTGCCTTTCACAAACCCATACTGGGTGGGGTCCAGAGTTTGGAGGTTACCACTGACTTTGTTTATGAATTCCCTGATGATATGTTCCATTGCCTTGCAGACCAGGGTCGTCAGGCTAATAGGGCGATAGTTCCCAGGATCAGTGGTGGCTCCCCCTTTGTGGAGTGGGATAACTGTTGCTGTGCGCCATTCAGTGGGCACAAAACATAATGTGAGGCTATGATTGAACATGGTGCTTAGGTGGGGAGTCAGTTCATTCTGAAGTTCATGTAAAACGCAGCCTGGGATGTTGTCCGGTCCCATGGATGCTGTGTTTTTGGCTTTAGAGAGTGCTGCTTTTACCTGTGAAGTTGTGATTACAGGGGCTCTGCATTTTTTCCTGTATAGATATGGGCCCTTTAGTGGGTGAGGGGGGGGGTAAAGTTAGCACTGAACCTATCTGCCAGGATGTTGGCATTATCAGTTGGTTCTGTAATTTTTGTGCCATTGTGCTGTAACTCAGAGCAGATCTGGGTGTTGTCATTGAGATTCTTGACATAGCTATAGAATGCTTTGTGGTTGTCCTTAGAATCAGTGGCAATCTTGTTTTCCTAGCTAGCTTTGGAGGATCTTGTAAGGGATCTCAGCTTCTTGCTGAGGCTGACCAGGGAGCTCCTCCACTCATGGGATTTTACTCTCTTTTGCAACAATTTCTTCCTTCTATTGTAGAGTTTGTTTATGGCAGGGGACCACCAGATTGGCTTCCATTTTTTGGAGGATAGTGGCTTGGTTCTGTGTGGGATAGCACGATCCATGCACTTGTGTAAGTGGTTATAGAGTGCATTTGTGTAGGATTCCGCAGGCGTAACTGTATTGTCCATCTGCATGGGTGTCATGAAGTTCACCACTTCTGTCTTAAGAAGCATGAAGTTGGCTTTAGAGAAATTTTTTACCATGGTTTCCTTAATGGGGGGTGGGGGCGGGATGTGGATATCTAAGGTGATTAGCTTATGGTCGGATCTGACCAACGAGGAGTTGACTTCAGGTGTGGAACACCGGTCACTCATGTTGGTAATGACTAGGTCTAGGATATTGTTGACCCTGGTGGGGGTGTGGATAAGCTGATCCAGGGCATTGTAGTTTATGAATTCCAGAAAGTGCTGAGTGAAGGAGTTGGTACAAGAGTAGTTTTCCCAGTTAATGGAGGGGTATTTGAAATCGCCCAATATTAGGGTGTTTGCTTGAACCCTAATATTTTCCAGTATATCAAGAAAAGAAGAGTGGGAATCCTGGGGCATGGTAGGGGATCTGTAGCAAGCTACAATTTGGATTGCAGTTTTGCCCAGAGTCAGTTGCACTTGGATAACCTTGGCTGCATTATGCTGAGCAACTAACCTGGAGGTGTGGATATTCTTAATGAATATGGACACACCTCTTCTTTTGGTGTTCCGGTCCAGGTTAGATGGCCGAAAAGTGTGGTATGAGTTTTGGCCTGGTAATGCAGGGGTGCTCTCTGGAGCCTTGAACCAGGTCTCAGTCACTACACAGACATTGATGTTCTCCATTTTATGGAGTGCCTCGAGTGAGTGCATTTTGAGATTTAGACTTCTAGCATTGAGTAGCATTACCCTCAGTTTTTGCTTTCCTGTTCTTGTTATGGTGGTGAATTTGTCATTTTAACTTTACCTAAAAAAGGCACTATAGGGGCGGCAAGAGCCTTTGCCAGTATCCGGAATCCCAGGGGTGACAGGTGCAGGCCATCTCTGGCAAAGCACCATGGCCTGTCGACCATGTAGTCCCAGGCAGACAGATACTGAATTCCCTTAGAATGACACCAGAAGCTTAGCCAATTGTTGAAGTCAATCATTTTGTCCTTCTACTGCAGTATCATTCTGGGTGATGACAGGATGCTACTCAGGGCTAGGGTCATACCTGTCTGGGCTACAAGATCAGAGAGTTCTTCCATGTCTCTTTTCATGTAGTCCAGGGAGGTACATCTCAGGTCATTCACACCAACATGGACAATCACAGAGTCATATTTGTACTTGTTGTGGAGTGACTTGAATGCGTGGGTTATGTGGTGGAGCCTGACACCTGAGAGGCAGCTGACAGTGACCTTCTCCTTGTTTAGCCTGGTGAGTGGGACATCAGTGTGCTTGACTATAAAGTCACCTATGACTAGTGTATTGGGTATGTTGTTTTGCCTTATGGGCTGTGGTTGAGTGGCACAGTGAGTCTGTGGGCTATGTGTCATTTGGGTTGTGTTGGTGGTGGGAGGTTGCTTGCATTTCCGCTTTGGAGGTCTCCGTTGCTTGAGCAGATTATTATTGAGAGCCTCCGCAAATGTTTTTGTGTTTCTGTGTGTGGATTTTGGTGGTGTAGGTTTAGTGGGACTATGTGATGAGTGTGGTGTGGTGCAAATCTTTACCTTCTCCTCTTGACTATCAAGTTCAGTCTTGGTTGGAGAGAGCTTTACCTCCAGTTTGGCTAGATAAGTGCATGTCTCACAGGTTGTAGTGCTGGGTGGTAGGAAGAGAGGGTTGTCTGTGTACATGAGGCAATTGCTACATTGCCCCAAGATGCCCAGATTCATCAGATAGACAGGAGAGAACACTGGGAGCTGACCCTTGGACATGCCTGAATAAAAAATATTTTCCTCGAGACAAGCGAGGAAAGTGAGTACAAGAGCTGTTTTTTTCTAGGCAAGTGAGGAAAGGAAGTACCAAAACTGTTTTCTTCTAGGTAATGAGGAAGGGTGAGTGCTGTAGTAATTTATAGTTTATTTAGTGCTTACAGCAAGTTTTGAACAAGTGCTGAGCATGGATAAGCAAATTCAAGTGTTAAAACTAAGAATCTGTACCTGGATCTTGTTGTAGATAGGCCACCTAGTACTTACTACTCCCACTGATAAGTTAGAAGGCTTCCCTCGAACACAGAAAGGCTTGGGGGCACAGAAGCTTACAAACAGTCCTGGATACAGCAAATCTGTATCTGGACTAAACTAGTTACAGTGAAGGTGAGAAGCAAGTGCAAATGCAGGCTTTTAAACCAGAAAGTTGAAAGAGATAGAAAAACTGCCCAGATATCCAATAAACTACAATTGCTGGGATAGAAACCACTCTTGTGGTAGATAGGCTACCTAGTGCTTACCACTCCCACTGATAAGCTAGAAGGCTTCCCTCCAACACAGAAAGACTTGGGGCACAGAAGCTTACAAACAGTCCTGGATACAGCAGTTCTGTATCTGGATTAGACTACTTAAAGGAAAGGCAGAAAACAAGCTTGGAATATATATATATATATATATATATATATATATATATATATATATATATATATATATATATATATATATATATTTATTTTCAGTTAAGTGGATTGGCTTTCTCAAAAAGTTCTCTCTGTATTAGAAAAAATGAGCTAAGGACAGTAGCAAAACACTTTAAATGCAGTACAAGCTAGCACACTTGAGTGTGTAGCAATATTAAGGCAAATACAGTTTAAATAAATGCAGATAAGTTAAAAATGACAAAAACAAGTTTATAAAAAATCAAATAAGAGCACTTGAACACTTAAAAGCACATATAACATCAAATTACGGTAGAATACAGTTTTGTAAGAGCAGTTCAAGAAACTATAAGTAATTATTATTTTTTTTTTGTAGAGAGGGAGGGAACAGAGCAGATTAAAATGCTATAGGGGATGTCCTTCCAATGTGCTATAGGGGATGTCCTTCCCAAGTGCTCTCTCTGTACACAGCAGAGGAGATAGGACTGGTAAGAGTGTCTGAAATCAAAATATGATCTCACGGTACTCAGTTGACTGAGCAAATGAGATGGGCCCAGTAGGAGTGTCCAAAAACAGATTTACAGCAGGGGCGGGCAATTCTAAAGCCAGCAAGATTAATACCACAACAAGAACAGGGAAGGGGGGTGATAGAATAACTGCAGCTAGAGACAGGGAGTATTATCTCCCTGTATTATATTATATATAACAATTATCTACAGATTTCAAATCTTAAATAAGTGCAGAGAAAAGTATACTTAAATCAGCTTTTATCAGTTGATTTATGCAGGGGAATCTCAGCAGCCAACCAATCGGAAGATGAGCAAAATGAGTAAAAAGTGTGACCAGCACAGATTATAATACAAGCAGAAACCCCAGGCTAAGTTAACATAGGATTTCAAATCAAATGTCTTGCATTTGTGTAAACTTCTGGTTTGGACTGAAACTGTTTAAGAGAACACTGGGTAACTTTTCTGAATCCCAGGCAATGTCTATGCATTATTTAAACATACTTCTGTATACCACGCAGGTCATGTTACTAGTAAAACTACCATTTGTTACGGTCCTAATAAAATACACAAACACCCACATATATTTGACGACCTTTATTGTAATAAATTTGCTTAATAACATAACTTTATTAAAACATAACAAACATATGGGCAGCATTCCCACTCACCCCTTGAATACAAATAGCTAATGGAACAACAATAAAACTGTACCAAACATCAATCAAATCAACATACAGGCAGCATCCACTCTCATCAATATATACAAATAACTAAAGATAAAGGCAGCGTACCTGCTCACCTTGGATAAACAACAAAGACAGTGTCCCTGCTCACCTTAATACCTCACAACTACCAATTTTCCATCCACCATCCTGTAGAGGGGGAACAGAAGAGGGTCAGGCCTGACCATCTTCTCTGCCCAGGAAACCTCAAACCAAAATCAATTGGGTCAGGCAGGGACAGCAACAAGACCACACCAAAATGTGCTTATTCACTCTGTGTTTCCTTTCAAAAACCCTTCAAGCCACACCCCTCACACTACCTCACTTCCCTTCAAACCCCAACTCACTTAACCCTTTCCTAACCCTTCTCAGCCACCCAGATAACCAAGCACAGCTACCACCCAGCACCCCCCATCCCACATTAACAGTCCCGTGACAAATTCATCTGTGCCAGACTTCACTTGTCACGGTCCTAATAAAATACACAAACACCCACAGATGTTTGGTGACCTTTATTGTGATAAATGTGCTTAATAACATAACTTTATTAAAACATAAAAAACATATGGGCAGTGTTCCCGCTCAGCCCTTGAGTACAATTAGCTAATGGAACAACAACAAAACTGGATCAAACATCAATCAAATCTACATACAGGCAGCGTCCCTGCTCACCCATATATACAAATAACTAAAGATAAAGGCAGTGTACCCACTCACCTTGGATAAACAACAAAGGCAGTGTCCCAGCACACATTAATACCTCACAACTACCAATTTTCCATCCACCTGAAATTGACATATCTGCGAGCCTTCTCCATGGCAGTAAAATTCCATGCAACTTTCCATACCAACCGAGGAATAATCTCAGACCAGATAACAACCATCCTCGGATACATCCTCCACAATGCTAAAATGTCCTCACGAATTTGACAAACCAACTGCAACTTTGGCACCCAGCCTAAGTCATTACTACCTAAATGAATCACTAACACCTGAGGCAACCCCCACTTAACCTACTATCCATTAAATTCCTGCAATATTTGACTCCATCTTAGCCCTCTAACACCATGCCAAATGATTATTAAACCAAAATGATCCAAACCCAGATTCATGCCATTGGGTCTAACCTCCGCACGCCTAGCAGCCCAGAATATGAAAGAATTAACCAAAATGATGATCCATCTCTGATCTAAGAAAAGAGAGACAAAAAAAAAAATATATATATATATATATATATATATATATATATATATATATATATATATATGTATTTAAAACCAAACCTCTACAAACTACTTCATATAATTCAAAATGGCATTGGATGTCCACTGACCCACCCGTTTGATTACTTCCACTGACCTACCTTCCTTAGCCAGATAGGATGACCTACACATCGAAAAGGAATGTGAAGAAAACGTATCCCCTTGCAAACCCACACTCCAAAGCACCCTTCTCATAACCACATTCAATTGCTCGCCTGTCAATGCTTTACCACTTATTGCTGAAAAAAAACAACCCTTGAATTCTACACTTCCGTGCCCCACAGAACTTTCTTCCCCAAACTACAGGACATCTCCAAGCTACTCCCCACCTCCTCCAAAACAATGGGTGACTCAGGCCCCTCCTGATCTGTCTTTAAAGAACACAATCTAATATGCACCACCCTAGGTAATATTAACACATCCTCCCATACCAACAAACCCAATAACTCTGACACATGAAAAGCCAAACAATACATCCAAACACTAACTGTGCACCACAACACATACTCATCAAAACAACTACACACTTTACCCAAACCCTTTAACAACATTCTTAATGTACCCTTCTTAACTGCCCATCTCCTATTCATGCTGCTCCTTTCAACTCTAGCCCACCCTTTTAACACTCTACTCACCACCCATGACCTAGTGAAATCCTCTAATCCAACCAACCGAGTATACGCAGCAATGGCTGCTAAGGCCACCCTCACCATTCACACTGCCTTTCCCTACCCTTTCAACATGGCTATATAATGCAACAGTAAATTCTCAGACCACAAGCAGTCCTTATTAGATAACTGCCACAAATATTTGTCAAAATTAAGCAGTGCCCTACCGTAGGCTCATCTCGTGGATGCAGCCCATGACTGTTCCACCAACCTGCCAATCACTATCGCCCAATCTGCCAAATGCTGGGTGGGACAACTGATGGATGCAAAGCTGCTTCTGGAGTCACCCAACAGAACCTGCAGAACTGAAAAACAAGACAAACTATTAGCTATCTCATTCGAAACCCCTGGTACATGTAACAATGTAAAAGAAAGGTTAATCAGCAAGCTATGCAACACCAATTTCCTAATAATAAATAACAAACGAGGTGCCTTATCCATTTTTATCTGTAGCACTCTCACCACTGCAGAATAATCTGAATGGAATACCACCCTACACCCCTTCAAATGATCCTGCCAGACTACCAAAGCCGCCCAGATTGGCATCAATTCCAAAAAGGCAACATCCCATTTCCACTCCTCTGACCAATGCTCTGGCCATGGATCAGCAAACCATTGACCTGCAAAGTAAGCACCCATTCCTGACCCCCCAGCTGCATCAGTAAACAACTGCAGTTCTCCTTGTGTCACCCAGTCCAACTGCCAAAATGATATCCCATTAAACTGTTGTAAAAATTCCATCCAGAAATCTAAATCCTCTCGTGCCAACTTACTGACCCATACTCTGTGGTGTTACTCTTGCGTCCTTTCAACAAAAATGCCACAGACCGGCAAAATGTCCACCCAGGATGCACCACCCTGCACATGAAGTTCAACAAACCTAACAATTCCAAAACATCCTTCACCCAAACCTTAGGCCTAGACTTCACCCAAATGGTCTTTTCCCGTAGCCTAACCATCTTACCTTTTGGCAAACAAAAGAAACCCTGCTCTGCATCTACCATCAGCCCCAAAAATTCCAAGGCCCTCAACAGGCCCTCTAACTTATGCTTAGCCAAAGGTACCCCCAAAGCTTCACACATCCCCACAAACTCTTGCATAGCTACCTGGACCTCCTGTCTACCTTCCCCACCAATAAAAAGTCATCTAAATAGTGTACAGCTTGCTGATCCTCCACCCTCTGCTGCCATATCCAGTGCAACGCTGAGCTAAACTTCACGAAAGTATCATATGCCACCGCACATCCCATAGGCATGGCAGTGTCAAAATAAAAGTTGTCCCCAACCACCATGCCTAATAACGGCCAATCCTCCTCCCTCACAGGTAGCAAATGAAAAGCTGACTCGATATCTACTTTTACTAACTATGGGTCCTTGAAACTCCTAATAACCCGAACTGCATCATCCAAAAATGAATATGTTACTCTAGCCTCTTCACTGGGAATGAAATCATTCACTGACTCACATGCAGGGTATGATAAATGGTGAATTCAGCAAGATTTACCCTGCTTTTTTTCAGAACCAAACCTAACAGTGACACCTTAAAGATAGGGAAAGGAGACTAAGAAAAAGGACCTAACATCCTCCCAGCCTGGCACTCTTTGTCAATCAACTCTTGCAAAATCACCTCCCTCCCCTTGACAGACCTCAAATTTCTCCCCACCCTCCCACCCCCCACCAATGCAGACTTAATTGAAAACCCTTTGGAAAAACCTTCTTTTAACTCCCCCGCTACCACTGGCAGCAGATAATGTATCAATAAGTCCTTCAGTACATTCACCTTCTACCTCCCTGAAAGGACACCCCCTTTGGCCCCGAAAATTAGTCCAACCATGCCCCCCTAGCAACGCTGAACGGGAACTATTCCAACCTCTCATAACCCCAAAGTGAGGTGCATGGCCCCACAACCTAACCCCACCCCCCACATTGTGTAAATGCATGCGCCCCCATACACTTCAAGCAAATATGAGCAAATCTACATACCACCCAGGAACACCTGTCGGCATTAAAAGCACAACATATCCTTGCACCTCCCTCAGATGGCTGAGACAATTTGCTACCCCCTCCACTGGTATCCATCATGGTGGACAGCCAAATGTCCCGATATCTGACCTCCCAATGCATAGATTTATCTGTTGCTTTACACCTGCAAAATTTCTGGTCATACCATAACCATGCATAACCAGGCTTCAACCTCTGCGCTTCCCTAATAGTCAAAAAGTAAGCCAAAAGAGGAAGAGCCAGCAAAGTGTCCCTTTCCAAACACACCGCCATATAATAAATGAAACCTAGGACCCAATTATCTCATGTCTTAGCCTGAAACCTCCCTACCCTTTTGCAACCTATCGCAGCCAATGCAGCCAAGAGGTCCTTCCCATTAGCTGTCTCCACTTCCATCAACCGCTGAACAACATCTGCATCAATCAATTCAAAAATGTCAACAAACTCCCTTTTCCAAATCTTCCCCTTCACTAACAGAGATATGTGCAGGGTCAATAAAATGGGATCCCCTTCCTGTCGTAGGGCCTGTAAAGTCAACCAATCCCCTGGCCATAATCTAACATCAGACCCTACCTCATGGACATCCGGCCCTAACTCCTGATCTAAAAATGACAGGGTATCCTCAAAAACCCCTCCACACTCGGCTAAGGCTTCCAAACCGCTACCCAGTAGCCCCGCTTGGACTCCCTCACTGCCCCCTACCTCACCCCCCACACCTGGTCCAGCCTCCTCACCCCCCCCCCAAGCTTGATGAATTATTCCCTGCAACTGATACAGGGGGCATCATCACCTCCGTAGCCTTCTCCGCTGATACTGTCTGCTTGGCTTTCTTTGCTCGGGTTGCAGTTATCTGCTGCTTCTTACGAGTGGTCACACCCTGCTTGCTAGTTGATGGTACCTCAGCAGGAATGTCATTGAACAAATCTTCGGCCTGTCCTACAATACTGGCCCATCTCTGTCTCAAAGCCTCTGTCATGATCATCTAGAAAGAAACAAAAAAGTTAATGACAATTAATAAACTTGGTACAATAAATTTACTCACAGAAACTGGGCCTAGCAATGTAACAGTATCAACAATCCACCTATATGCTGTGTGCAAGAAACCACCGCCTTATGCATCATAAAGCAAGTATGCTACCTATTCTGCCACAAATCCATTCGAACTCCAGTCATTCACCTGTAGTCAACAATCACAATAAGCCCCCCTGAAATACCAGAGGAAAAAATATATACGTATTTTAAATTAAATGCATTATACCTTTGTCTACAACCTCTCATACCCTCAAATTAGCACACATACATACCCTGTCTAAGCATGCAGCACCAGCAGGTAGATTTCAAGTCTCTCTTTTTTTTTTTTTTTTTTTTTTTTATTATTACCGAAAACAGCAATCATGAATTGCCTGCATTACTGTGCATGCACGGCAAGCCACACAGCTCGATGAGCCCAGGAAACAGAGCACCTCTGCTCTGTCCCCACAATACTAGACCTCCAAGAAACCAGCTACCAGGCAGCAAGAAACCGCATGACCACACTAGACCACCAGGTAGAAATCAAACAGCCATTCCACACAACCACCAGGCAGCAAGAAAATGCACGACCACACTAGACCACCAGGGAGAAACCAAACAGCCATCCCACACAACCACCATACAACAACACTGCTAGACCACCAGGGAACAAACAAACCAAACAGCCATCCCACACAAGCACCATATGCCAGCACTAGACCACCAAGGAACGAACAAACCAAAAACCCATCCAACCCTATTATGCTAGCCCCACTCAAACACCGCATAAAGACACTAGACCACCATGGAACAACATGGTCATCGTGCTCACCACCCCACGCCAACACTAGACCCCAGGAACAAAGGCTGGGGGGGGTTAACAAAATCAAAACTTAATTTAAGAAATTAAGAATAAACAGAATTTACTTATTTCTTTTTTTTTATTTATTTTTTTTATTACCTTAATATCCATTGAGTGCCAGGCCGGCGCCATTGCCCATGCGCATCCGGCCATTAACAGTCACAAACCTCTTACTATAGACAGAGCAGCACTAAACCACCAGGGAAAGATAATCAGTAATCAAAAATGTCTCCTATGAATGGTGCAGCACTAGTCCACCAGGGAACAGTAATATTAAACAAAACTTCTACTTATAGATGGCTAAGCACTAGACCACTGGGGAAAGTTAATTAAACAAACCTACATAATTCAACAAAGCCTCCTCCTATGTACTAGCCCACCAGGGAAAGGCACTAGCCTACCAGGGAAAGGTTATACTTAAACAAAACCTCTTCCTAAGGACGGCGTAGCACTAGACCCCCAGGAAAAGTTAATAATTACACAAAGCCTTCCTAATAATCTGACAAGCAACTTAACATACCCCTTACACTCCAAAGCCAACGCCAATACGGCCTCAATTAACTGGAAAACAAGCCCCACACCAGAAACCAACCTAACATTACATTTAACCTTCTTATTTATCCTTTATAAGGCAAAAAAAAAGGGAATCCTTAAAAACCCAACAAAGCTTTGCTCACCTCACTGCTTATAACTACCCAAGGCCTACCTTACTCACAACCTCAAGTCGTCTGGGACGTGATCCTGCCTCAAGAAGACCACACCAAAATGTCCTTATTCACTCTGTGTTTCCTTTCAAAAACCCTTCAAGCCACACCCCTCACACTACCTCACTTCCCTTCAAATTCCAACTCACTTAACCCTTTCCTAACCCTTCTCAGCCACCCAGATAACCAAGCACAGCTACCACCCAGCAACCCCCCATCCCACATTAACAGTCCCATGACAAATTCGTCTGTGCCAGACTTCACTTCCTACTACTCCAATAGTCATTTGCTTATTAGTGTGCCCGCCTTCTATGGTCTTCATGTTTGTGCTGTTACACTCTTATTTATTTTTTCACCAAACTCACTTTATTCAAATACACCATAACAACCTGCAGAACAATGCTAAAAAATCATCATTAAACACACGAATAACTAGATGTAAGCCAAATAAGTTATACAAATCAAATAACTATGTACATTGAGTGAAAATGATTTTACACTATGAAACCTACTATAAAAATGTATACATGAAAACTGAAAAGAAAGTAAGGCCTGAGACGTCTTAATTGAGCAGATATATATTTTAACAACATTACTAATATATGTTAACAACACCTGATAAAATCTCCTGAGAGGATAAATCTACATTTGGTTCCAACAATAACTTGAGATTTGATACCCCGTTCTTGAAACAAAGCTAACTTGTTCCCAGCAATCCCATTCTTTTTAAAAATGGCTATCTATGAACATAAGCCTAGACAAAGCAAATGCTTTGGATCTATCTATGACCAGACCTGTTAAAAAAGATTAAAATGTGCAATGTGGAGTGATCTGTCCAGTGAAAAGCAAAGAAAGAACAAACCTCTGTTGAGCAATTCCAACCACTGCTTATGCTTCCTAGATAAAGAGTATAAAAAGATGCCACTAGAGGTCAATTGCACTCTGGCATCACTGCTCCAGGTTAAAACACCCAAATTGTCAGTGATGTTTCTAACCTTTTTTACAACTTGTCAAGTCCAGAAGTTGTGAAAGGCCATCATACTCTCTATATCTGCACATCTTTCTGATATTGTTCTTTGTGTTTAACATGGTACACATTGTTAAGAATATATATTTTTTTGCATTTCATTTTGTATATGCTATATCCTATTAATGTTAGTGCACTGAAGTTTTTCTCTGTAGGTTTCTATTCCATATAGCATTTGTGCCAAAATGGACAATCCTGGCCTTAAGTAAATAAAGTGGTGCAACTACCGTATCTCCCCAAAAATAAGACCGGGTCTTATACCCTCCCCTGAAATATGCATTAGGGCTTATTATCAGGGGATGCTTTATTTACCCCCCCCCCCCGTACAACAGTCTACATTTATTCATTTATTCATGTACACAAATCGACATTTATTCATGTAAACAAATTGCTATTTATTCATGTACAAAAATTGAGATTTATTTGGTACTTTTCCGTTATTGGGCAACAGTTCTAGGTAATGCATTAACAGTCCTGTAAGAAGTCTACATAAACAGTGCAACAAAATTTCAACTTCAGAATATCTACACCTTGGCTTTCACAGTGCAATATTACATGCTTAACAGAAAATGCAGAAAAATCTCAATACATGTGTATTGGAGGAGGGGAATAAAACAGGTGAATAACTGCCACTTTTTGAGTGGTAATGCTTTCCTTATTTCTTACCCAGTCCGTAAGAGAAAAATTATGGAAAGTCATAAAAATGAAGTCTGGGAACTAGTGGCCTTTATTGACACTGATAGCATGAACTGCAAGGGGTTCAATTAGCAATATGAGATGGTATTGGCTACTTTCAGAGCACCTACCTTTTATAACAGTTCTGCAGAGATTGAGCCTAATGCTGTCTCTCCATCTAACAACCAGATGTAGATTACATTTTGTCTAAGTAACTGCATGATTGCACAATGTTCAAGGCATTTTGTTGGCTTTTTAAACAGAGCCATTTTCCCTGTTGCTTTCAGGACATCGTCCAGCAATGATCTGTGATGCAGAAGTGTAGCTACAGCAGGATGAAGAGGGTGACTGCACTGGGTGCAAGCTGTCAAGGGGTGGTATCAGCAGGTACCAAGGGTGTGAGAGTGTGATAGAGGCATTGATTTATGAAGTGGATATCATGGCTTCATAAATTCATTCAGACACTGCACTCATAATGAATCTGAAGTACTGAAATGCTTAGTGTGAGGTGTGTGTGAGACATAAACTGTACTAAGCTGCTTGTTACAATTTAAGCAAGCATTTTATTAGAATTGCAGAAGCATAGCTTTTCTTTTTTTTTTTGCTCCACAAGTTCGAGTTGAGGGGGGGGGCAACAGTTTGGGGATCTGCATAGGATGAGTTATTGATGGTTCTGCTATGATAAATGTAAACTCTATATTAATATGAAATAAGTCCTGCTTTTAACAACACTATTGTTCTTTTTTTATTTTATTTTTTGTTTGTTGTTTTTTTCAATTCAACAGCACTGAATCTTTAATACATTTCTGGCAACAAAAAAGAAATGGATTACACAATGCGAAGTACATTTATAACACACTATGTGGTATTACTGTAGCATTTACACAGGCTAGTTTATATCTAATGAATTACATTAAAGCCTAATAACACAGCTATATTATAAAGAAATACTATAAATGAATGAAACCAAAGTCCAACCAAGAACACAAAATAAAGCTGTCCAAATACCATTAAAACGACCAGTACTCCATCAATAATCCACTTTATTAAAAAACGAACACAGGAGCAACTACCATAAGCAGTTTCGTCTTAGGCACAAGACTTCATCAGATACTCCTTCCATATTTTACTTGTCTTTTATACAAACACCAATTAATTATCATTCACAATTAACCATTTAAAGCAACATCACCAAAAATAGTAAAATGCCATCCTAAAACCATGTTTTAGAAAATAGTAGCTAAGCCTTAATACTGTGTTGAAATTTTAAAACCTCAAAAAATACATATGTATATAGTCACCTACTAAAAATATTCCTAAATTTTTAATCTAAATAAACATTAAATCTAAATTAATAAAAACATTTTTTTATTAAAATAGTTACTTAATCAAATGTGCAACTATGCAAACATGTAAATAAGTTATATAATCACACTGTGGAAGCTTTTTATACCAAAACTGGTTTAACAGAAATATATTCATTTAACCCAGGTGGTGCATTAGACCTTAACCTGAGTTGCCATACCAGTTCTTTGTTAAGTAACATATTTTTATAATCACCACCCCCTATGTAATTTCTAACTACATCAATAATACCAAATTTATATCCACTAAAAGTGCTGCAGTAAATAGAATGTATAACACACTAGAATCTTTCTTATTTTTTACATCATGACAGTGTTCATAAATTCTATCCTTGAATGCCCTCTCAGTTTTACCCACATAGTATGCAGGGCATTCATTACATACAGCCAAATATACTAACATCTTTGTACTGCAGTTACCTCTGCAGAATCTAACAACACTACCCAGGCCATTTTCTAATTTAATACTACCTTCTTTCAAAATATTGGAACACTGTTTACAACCACCACAAGGAACTGTGCCCTTACCATCATATTTATTCCGTGGCATGTTTACCTCAAAAGTTTTTTTAAGACTAAAACCTGTCCTAAAAGAAAAGGAAGGTATTGGCCCAACAGATTCAAACAATTCCCTGTGGGTTTTTAGTAAACTCCAGTTATCTCTCAATATTTTCATGAAAGTCTCGGAGAAGTCGATGTGTTCTATTACACAGGCCCTTTGATATTTATTAGTATTTTCCATCACCATATTATTATTACTATTAATCATGTTAACCTTATCATTCAAGGGCTTACCTTAAAGTGGTATATATTTGTGACCCCAACCTCTGTAAACCTCCCCCAATACCTTATCAATAAATACTTCAGGGTATCCCCTCTCTATAAACATCAATTTTAATTTCCTGAACTCCTGCTCTAAATCCACAAAATCTGATGTCATACGAGCAATACGGACACATTGCCCTTTAAATAAGCTTTTTTTCATAAACATAGGGTGGTTACTGGAGAAATGTAAATAACTGTTGCACCAAGTAGGCTTTCTATAAATTTTAGACTTGAAACCAGTATCCGTTTGTGAAATAGTAATGTCCAAATAGTTGATGATCCTCTTATCCCATGTATATATAAATCTAAGGAAGGGGGTGCTATGATTGATGTACTCAACAAAATCTTTGACACTACCTTCTTCACCTTTCCATAAAATGAAGATATCATCCAAAAATCTGACATAAAGGCGGATGTTCCCCATATACATACTAGGAAAAACAAATCTTTTTTCCCATTCTAACATAACTAAATTTGCGTAAACAGGGGCACAATTTGTCCCCATTGCCACGCCACTTATCTGTTGATAAAATTCTCCTTGAAAGTGTATATAATTGTTATCCAACACTACTTCCATAAGTTCTAAGATAAGCTGAATGTTATCATGCGACAAAGTGGAAAATTTATATACACTGTCACTAAAATATTTTTGCCCCTCAGTTCTGGGTATGGTAGTGAACAAATCGATGACATCAATAGTCAGAAAACTAAGCCCTTCCTCCCATACCTCATAGGTAAGTTTACTCAGGAATTCCCAAGAATCCTTGATCAAATGCTCTGTTTTGATGACTATTTCCTTCAACCAATGATCAATATACACCGCAATTGGATGTGTCTTAGAGCCCTTAGCTGACACAATAGGTCTAAATGGGGGCTCTTTTATATTTTTATGAACTTTGGGAATTCCAAAAATAATAGGAATTTTGGGATTTTGCTGTTTCAAAAAATAATAAGTCTTCCCACTAATCCGGTTTTCAAGCATATATTCTTCAAGCAGGGAATCAGTCCGGCCATATGCTATGTGAATCTCATTCCTAGAAACCGAAGAATAAACTTTGGTGTCCATCAAAATATTTGTAATCATGTTATTATATTCCTCAGTACTATAAAAAATAGCACCCCCTCCCTTGTCTGGCTTCATAATACGTAGTGAAGTGTTATTTTTTAATTCATCAAGTAACACTCTTTCTTTCCTAGTTAAATTATTTTCCGCTCTATATTTTTTGTTGTTTCCACTATATGCTGCATATATTTCTTCAGTAACTTGTCTTTCAAAAATCAAAAGAGCAGGATGAAGGGGTGGATTTGTAATACTACCCCTAAAGGGGCCTACTACACTTCCTTCCTCTGCTATTTCATTATTCTTATATATCAAAGCAAAATTAAGTTTCCTCAGGTATAGTTTTAAATCAATTAAAACCTGAGCTATATCTAAACCATAATTGGTCACAAATTTAAATCCTTTAGATAATAGCGAAAAGTGTTCCTTTTTTAGTGTAAGCCTGGTGTAATTATATATTTTAAACCCTTTATATTCTGCAACGATACCATTTAAATCCACCTCATAAAACACACCACTCCCTTCTAAAGTTTCTTCCAACCCTTGTATATATAACACAGGGTACTCAGTAGCATTGGCATACAGAAACTAACCTTCTGCACTAGACAAAATATTAACATGTTAACATAAAATACATTTTGGGGAAAATAATTATAATCCAGGAAAACAGTAAGAAAAACAATGGTATTTAATAAAGTGTACATTTTAATAAAATATCACATATCAATCCCTTATTTTTGCTACATGAGTGGCACAGCTTAGGGAATCAGAAAGATCCATAATGCTGTGGTACTGTATTAAATAATGCAGATGGAATAGTACAACATGGCCTAAAGCTGATTAGCTATCTATGTTGTCCAGCATAGTTCTGTCATACTGTGGAAAGGGATGCATTGTAACAAGTCATGAACATGTTAGTCACAGCCATTGTTTTACTGAAGTAGCCACTCTACTGATAGTGGTATGACTGATGAGAAAGGAGCAATGAGATGCATGCTGAACACTGCAAGCATTCCTGTGCACATGAAGCACATCATATCTGCAACACTGGCACTGTGAGCAGACCACAGATTACATGGACAGCAAAGTGCCTACAATCATCATCTAACTGGGGGGAAACTAGGAGAAATGACAGCCAGAATGGGGCAAAAGCAAGCAGATGAATGCAAATAAGGGTATTATGAATGAGAGATGGGGCTTTTTTGAAGTTTTATTTTTTCTGGGAGAAGTGCCAGTTTTCTGCTTTTAAGAAGATCAATTGATGTGGGATGGTTGCAATGAGAAGGTATGAGGATAGAAGGGGTAGACAAACAAGCAAGCATGAGATGCATATACAATACAGAGGGGAGATACATACAAAAACATGAAGGCAACAATATTGAGATGTGCACAAACAGAAGGTGGACAAGTGACAACAAGGACTGGACAACAAACAAGGTATGGAGAGTGGCACACAAGGAAGGGGAACACCATTAGGAGTGATAGTTAGGTGGGAAGAAGACCTGCCTGGCTAGTCCAGAGGAAATACAATGCTGATGTCAGTCAACTTCATGGTTGACATCATGGACAAGCCCCAGCTCTGAAGTCCCAATGGATAATACCAGACAACCATGCACCTCTTTCATCATCACGAGACACATAACTCTCCTAAACAGTGTGCCATTCAACCAAAGCCCGTTAGGCAAAATAATATGCTCAGCACACTAGTCATAAATGACTCGATAGTGAGGCACACTGATGTCCCACTCACTAGGTTGAATAAGGAGAAAGTAACAGTCACTGCCTGTCAGGTGTCAGGATCCGCCAAATAATGCATGCACTCAGGTCCCTCAACAACAGGTACAAATATGACTCTGTCATTGTACATGTGGATGTGAATGACCTGAGATGTACCTCCTTGGACTACATGAAAAGAGACATGGAGGAGCTCTTGGATTATGTGGCCCAGGCGGGTATGACCCTAGCCTTGAGCAGCATCCCACCATCACCCGGAAAGATATCACAGTACAAGCAGAAAATGATTGCTTTCAACAATTGGCTAAGTTTCTGGTGTTATTCTAAGGGGATCCAGTATCTGTCTGCCTAGTATGGCATGATTGACAGACCTCAATGCTTTGCCAAAGATGGCCTGCATCTGTCACTCCTGGGCTTCTGGATACTAGCCAAGGTTCTTGCCACCCCTATAGTGCTTTTTGTAGATGGTGTGCCAAAGACCAAATTACCACCGTAACAGCTACAAACAAATGCAATTTGTGGGTCATGCTGCTCAACGCTAGAAGTCTAAATCTCAAAATGCACTCGCTCAAAGCACTCCTTAAAATGGAGAACATTGACATTTGTACTGTAACAGAGACCTGGTTCAATGCAGCAGAAAGCAACCCTGCACTACCAGCTATAACTCATTCCACACCTTTCAGTCCCAGAACTTGGACCGAAGCTCCAAAGGTGGTGGTGTTTCCATATTCATAAATGATGTGCACATCTCCAGACTGGTAGCCCAACATAACACATCAGAGATACTTCAGGTGCAGCTAACATTGGGTAAGAAAGTGATTCAGGTCGTAGGCTGTTATAGGTCCCCAACCATATCCCAAGACTCACACTTCACATTCCTAAGCACCCTGGCGAATATTAAGGTCCAGCCTAAGAATCTCATTACTGGGCAACTTCAACTACCCCTCCATCAGCTGGGAAAACTACTCATGTACCAATACACTTACCCAGCGTTTCCTGGAATTCATTAATTCCAATGCCCTGGACCAGCTTGTTTTTACCCCTACTAGAGGTAGCAACATCCTTAACCTGTTCATTACTAACATGGGCGGCCTTTGCTCTATACCAATAGTCAACTCCTCCCTGGTTAGAGCCGAACACAAACTAATCACCTTGCAAATCCACAAGCACCCCCCCACAAAGGTAATCACCATGAAAAACTTATCCAAAGCTTACTTTGGGCTCCTAAAAACAGAGGTGGCTAACTTCATGGCACCCATGCAAATGGCAAATGGAGAACAGATGCATAACTGCTGAATCATACACCATTGCATTGTACAAACACGTACACAAATGCATGGATCTCGCCATACCCAATAGAACCAAGACACTCTCCTCCAAAAAAGGAAGCCAATCTGGTGGTCCCTTGCCATAAACAAACTCTACAACAGAAGGAGGAAACTGATGCGGAATAAGGTAAAGTCCCAAGACTGGAAAAACTCCCTTACCACCTTCAACAAAAAGTTGAGAGCCCTCATCAAATCTTCTAAAGCTAGCTCTGAAATCAGAATTGCAGCAGATAGTAAAGACCACCACAAGGCCTTCTATAGTTATGTAAAGAATCTCCACGGTAACACCCAGATTTGCTCTGAGCTACTGCACAATGGTACCTCCTACACAGAGTCAACAGATATTGCCAATATACTGGCCGACAGATTCAGTGGCAACTTTACCCCTCTCTCCCCCTCAAAGGACCAATCACAATACCAGTAGATTTCCAGGCACCCAGTATTACTGCTGCACAGGTTAAAAGAGCACTGTCCAAGGCCAAGAACACAGCTTCAATGGGACCTGACAATATCCCTGTCTGTGTTCCACATGAACTACAGAGTGAACTGGCACCTCACCTGTGTTCCCTGTTCAATCACAGCCTCACCTCAGGCTTTTTCCTTACCAAATGGCACATTGCTATAGTCATCCCTCTCCACAAAGGAGAAGTGACTACAGACCCTGGGAACTATCGCCCCATTAGCCTGACAAGTCTGATATGCAAAGCTATGGAACGCATCATCATGGACCTAATAAACAAGGATATAGGGAATCTCCAAACTCTGGATCTCACACAGTTTGGCTTTGTGAAGGGTAGATCATGCCTGCTCAACTTATTCAACATCTTTGAGTCAGTCAGCAGAGCTGTGGTGAAGGCAAGCTGTTTCATACAGCCTACCTTGATCTGGCCAAGGCCTTTGATACCATTCCCCACTCAGGAAACATAGAAAAACTCAGGAAGCTAGGCATCAACCCCTATATCACTAAGTGGGTTGCAAACTAGCTCACATATAGAACCCACAGCGTGAAAGTAGCTGATACAAAGTCGGACTGCTGACCAGCCACAAGTGGAGTCCCACAGGGATCGGTCCTGGATCCTCTCCTGTTTGGTATCTACTTCTCAGAAGTCCAGGCCAACATAAAGGGACTCTGACTGACAAAGTTCAAAGACAATTGCAAGTTGGGGGCCGATATTTACTCCCCAAGTGATATTGACATCCTACAGAAAGGCCCCACTGAGACCAACAACTGATGTCAGAACTATGACCTTAAGCTCAATGCCAAAAAATGTGTTGTCATCCCCTTTGGGAAAAACCCAGTTCCATGAATTACCACATCAATGGTAGTCCACTGAACACAGAAGGTGTTATAAGAGATCTGGGAACACAGATTGACAGCAACCTCTCTTTTAACTACCACATTGCCACTGTGGTCAGAAAGTCCTTCTATGTGGCACATCTCATTACTAAGGATTTTGCATCCAGGAAGAAAGAGGTCATTGTCTCCCTCTACTCTTCCCTCATTAGGCCAGTCACCAAATACAATGCCCCATTTGGCATGTACCTCACTAGACACCTGCAACAACTGGAGAGGCCTTGAAATTACCTCACAAAGAGGATCCTAGGCCTTAAACACTTGCCCTAGAATCTCAATCCCTCCACACCACACGCTCCAGAGACCTCAGACTCATTACCACAATCAACAGAATGTGCTGGAGGGACAGGTTCATAACCCAGAGACTGCCCATGCTATGGAATAGACTTCTCATATATGTCAAACAGAACACCTACTGGACCTCTTCAAGAGAAATCTTGATGAGTGGATGGGAAATAGAAAATTCACCCAGGGGATCACTCCAGTGGCTCTACTCAACAGAGGCACTGGGAACTAAGGTCGGGAGGCACGATGCCAGGGTAATCCTATGGGCTAGGCTTGTAAAGGCTCCAGGGCCCTTAGCCTAGTACACACCTATCAACCTAGGAACCTAGGAACATTATGAAATACTCCAGGTTCCTAATATAGGTGTCAGGCTACAGGCACCCCTTGGTCACAAAAGGACACTGCATCTCCCATTACCCTGGGAGACCTTTGTCCTTTGTGAAGAGGCAGGCCTGATGACCTCTGGTGACCCAGCAGTTGGCACATTGATTGCTGCAGGACCAGGTGGCTGCTACATTACTATATCCTGCACCACAGCTGTCCAGCTGATTCTGTAGGAAGGCAGCAAAAAATCAAAAAAAAAAACAAAAAAAACAAAGAAATAAAAAAATAACAGATTACTGCACATGTATGAATTTTAAATATCAAATTTAAATGCTAACTATCACTCTGCTACATTTACTGCCACTGGAAATACTTTCACTTCTTACCAATAAATTAAAAAATATGCCTGGGAATAAGGCAATACAGGATGCTCAAAACACTCAGTTATAAAATTCATGATAGTTTGTTTAGTCCACAGATAAGAGCTTTTGTTTTGTGTAACACTTTATGTTAGAAGAAGGAATGTGCTAAACTGTGAAGTAAATAAACAACTGTGGATTTAATTACTCATCTTGAGCAGCCTGGGATGGCTTAGTCTTATAATTTTTTTTTAATTTAATGTTTAGTTTCAGATTTTTGGAAGAATGACCTCAATCCAAGAAAATAGGTGCAAAACGTGCAAAACCAAGACTAAGAACCAGAAGAAATACATGACCCTGACTACAGGACACTCCAGGACGAATACTTTATTGAAAATAAGAAGTAGTTAAGCACTTTCATCCACACTTGGACTTCATCAGAACTCAAAGTGTTTAAGCCAAGCCACTCCTTTTAAACCATTAAAAATTCAACAAAAGTACATTCTGCAGCTAAAGTATTCCATAGCCACAAATAGCAGAAAGTCCAAAGAAATAGGCAAGGAATATACTGTACAAGTCTTTTGTTAAAAGGCAAAATGCAAAGCTTTTGAGCAAAGCTTTTTTTCAGTGCATAATAAAAGCTGAATAAATGGTCATTATATGCAGATAATCATCCAATAGAAATTAGCATTGCCATCATCACAGGATAATAATTAACTAAAAATCTTCCAGAGATTTAATACTTTTAACCATTTATAGGTAGCATAAAAATACATACACAAAGACTTATTCACATAAATACTTATATAGCCTAGTAACTTAAAACATAAAAAATAAAAAATACATATATAGGACAGCTTTGCATTTTGTGTTTTAATAAAAGACTTGTGCGGTGTATTCCTTGCCTGTTTCTTTGGACTTATTTGTGGCTGTGGAGTACTTTAGTTCCAGAATGTGTTTTTTGTTGCTGGTTCTGGATTTATTCTTCGCCTGGAACATGTCTACTTGGGTATGGATACTCTGTATCTCTTACTTCTAAGACTATGAGTGATATCAATACTACTGCTAAGAGACTACAGAATATGCTTAATGTTGCCAACAATCCTATCCTTCTTTTTCATACCAGTGACAGTTTAAAAGAGACTGAACCTGTCTCTAATGATGATGAAGGGGAAGCAAAAGGTGAGCTGCTTTCTAAAATACAATCCCTGATGTTTAAGATGGGACAATTCAAAAGGCTGCAGTGTCAGCAGTATAGTTTTTGGGCTATCCTAAAGATAGTTATGGACTTATTTAAATACTTGGGTGAAAAGCCAACTTTTATAAATAAAGTTCACAGGAATATTAAAGAGCTGTTAGAAAAAGGGAGTTTGGTGCCAAAAAAAGGAAGCACAAGAGGAACACGATAGGATACCACAGGAGGTGAAAGTGACTCTTCTGGCAGTGGGATACATAACCTTATGTGGCAATTAACAATTTAACTGCCATTATACATACTTCTTATGTATAGTAATGCATTGTTTATTGTTTTTGTCTCTTCCTTCTACAGGTCCATTTGTGATGCAGATTGAAGAGCAGTGTCCATAGCCTTGGTGTGAGCTGAAAGTATCTTTAATTCTGAGTCAGCACTAGTTCCTTAGTCTGGTCTCAGCAGGGAGATGGAGGACATCCTACCTGAGATGATCAGATGTGGTCATTATTGACATCCATGGATACTTTTCAGGAGGTGGTACACCTTTTCTGGCAGTGGCCCAACCATGTCTCCATTCATCTTCCATCATCAATAGTGGAGGCTGTCTATCAAAGCTTGCCAGCAACAGGATACACACCATCTAATGCATCATGGTGTACATGTTCAGTCATGTGACTACCAGGCTCCTGCCATCAAACAACCAAAGGTATGGCCTGTTCATGATGTCAGTTAAGGAGGAAACTGATGTCTGGGTGTTAGAATCTTTTCCAATTTGGCATCTGGCCGTGACCTCTTCCTTAGCCCTGTCTAAATGTTGTTGTCTCCATTATGTCTTTCTACATTGTTCTTGTTCAACTATCCCATTAAGTAGCAGTCAAACCTCTGTCTGTCTGTCTATGTCCATCCACTGTCATTCTCAGGTTTGCTGCATAGCATCTGTGCCTATGTCTGCATTTTAGGTTTGCCTATCTGCCCCTGCTTTCTTCCCTTCTTCATTTATTCCTTCACCAACATTTCTCTCAAACTGTGCTACAAATTCCTCTTCTTCATACATTGTAAAGAGATATTCTACCCCACAAAAAAGATTGCCTGTCCTCCCTCACCACCTTTTATACTGTATGCTTACCTTTGTACGTTTTCCTCTTCTTGCCATATTCCCTTTTCCTATTATCTTATCTCGCCTTTCCTCCATATTTCAATGATGACTTGGATTTTAACTTTGCTGTGCTGACACTCTGTAAACTATCAGGAGTGATAGCTATGTTGTGCTCATTATGCTCTTGGAAGTACAGGAAATGTGTCATCCTATCATGCATTGATGGTGACATCCTTCATGGTACTCACATCCAAATGTTGATCTATTCATCCACTGAGCCAGCTGTTCTGTAAAGCAGCCCTTCTGATTTGCATTGCAGTGATTCGATTAGCTTTTCAGTGTTTTCTGACTCTAAGCTCTGTGCATTCTCATCCCAGGACTTGGCTGAGCAGTTTGACAATCTGGTAAAAAAATGTGAACGCAATTGTTTGGTTTTAGTTAATAGAATTCAAATTCCTGGTTAACTTAAAATGAAGAAACAGGTGTGTAAAATATTGCTTCTGGACACTTTATGCTATAGCTAGTGCCATTTTAACTGAGTCTGAGCCATAGTTTGTACCCAAAGCACCTTGAGAATTAGCACCAATAAGTATTTAGCTAAGCCTTATAGGGATTGTGTTGTATCATATAATACTACAGCAAGTTCACACAGTTGAGCTCTGACTATTCCACAAGGTTTACATCCCAGGAATCCTACCCCAAATAGTGAACTTCTTGTTTTTTTTTTTTTTTTTTTTTTTTTTTAATTCAGGAAGCCAGTGCTTCAGCATTTTGGGGTCCTATGTAAATCATGCATGCTCCTTTTTTTAACATGGACATTTAAATTGTTTTACCCACTTATATTTAAAATAAAAGCTTCTGTATTGGATTCCTTTGTATATCTGCATTTTTAAGTACAATAGCTAGCTAGCTAACTAGATAGATAGTTATTAAAACCTAATTACTAGGTAAAGGAAAGGACTGGCCAGTGATTGCAATGATGCTCATTGCTTGTATTCAAACTATTTATCAAAATGAAGAATTTTGGCTTTGGATTTCGGCATGTTTAAAAGATCTATAATTTTAGTTACAAAAATGCATACGTACATACATACATGCATACATGTATTATATTTGTGCTGTACTGTCTAATATACAAGTAGCAGATTGTGAAACATAATAAAATGAAATCATGAACATGTAAGGTAAGATACAATGCACTGGAAAATCACATAGTATGCTGCACCAAGCTGGACAGCACTGTTTCTGTCAGGATGCTATCACTTAAAATATAGCTTACCATTCTATGAAAATGCTATCCAACAACTTTAAAAATTGATGGTAAGATGTAGTTCTGCGTGTTTTAAGGACTGTTTTACTGCAGTAACTTGAAGGGACTGTCTAAGGTCTGGCAGTGTTTGAGGAAGAACATCAACTACTTCTATGGATCTTTGACACTGGCGATACACCTATTTTCTTTGCTAATGGATAACTGGCTGAGGTGTTAAACAGACTACATTAATACCATAATGCCATAGCACCAGGAATACTGAAGGAGTAATCTCCAGGTAATATTTCCAGAGTTATGTGGTTGTGGTTTTCTCTGGACAATCATGATACCATTTTAATAATCGTGGAAGGGGTGTAGCCTTACTCAAATTCACTAACTATGAGTTTAGAAAATTACTGAAGAAAGCTGCCTCTCTGGTGCCTTGCTTATACTAGAATAAGTGTCTTAGGCAATAGTGTCAGGTAGTTCCCTACGCTGTAATAAGTGTCCTTGGTGATAGTGTTGGGTAGGTCCCTACACATGAGTAAGTACCCTCATTGATAGTGGTGTCTAGGTCCCAGAAATGGAATAAGTGCCCTTAGTAATAGTGTCATTCAGCTCTCTGCACTAAAGCATTATATTTTTCCATTTTTTGATAAAGTACTTATGCTGTAAAGAATCATGCATAATGGATGACTCACTGCTTTTTAGGAGTTCTTCAGGTGAAGGAATAGTCAGGCTTCATTTGGTTTCATCTCAGTCTTAGTTCTGAAGATGTATTGCTTTTTGGGGCTACACAGCTTGTAGACGGCAGAACACAAATCCAAAAATCGATTCTTCTGCTAGAGCTAAAATGATCTTCATACACCTGAGACTTCCTCAATATCAACTTGAGTTTTGTAATACTTTCTTCATTGAGCTTGCAGCTATTGGTCAGCTGTCTAGACTCAAGAAGTTCCTTAATCACATCTAACACATTAGTAATCCCTGTACTGGAAAATTGCTATACTTCTTTGAAAGCCATTGACCTTCAGATACTTGGGAAAGCTTGCACTAATATTGACATATTTGTAGTGATTCACAAGTGAAATGAATACTTTTTGTCCTTCCTCTGGTCCTGTCTTTCTGCAGAACATTCATATTTTGAATTCTGGTCCCTTAAGATATACCGGTAACATCATCACTATGTATGGTCCCTTGAAGGAAATGAAACGGCTGAGACTTGGCAGTTTTGCTCCATTTATACATCTAAATACAGGTTTAGGGATATTGTTTTCAGTGTGTACTGTCTAAGAGAAACTCTAGGTTTATATAGCTTGATTTTCTGTCCTTTACTATTGCACTATGTTTTCTTATAAGCAAAACTTGATAAATCCAGAAGCTTTCATACCACTGTTGTGATATTAACTTGGCTGCCTTTGTCACTGGAGTGATTATTCTACTGTATTGTTAAAAATACCTTCTTCATTTTTTTAGCTCTGCTCTTTGTATTTTATTAGTCTGTATAACCTACCTAAAGGCTTACAAAGCAGATGACAGCACTATATTGATGTTTTCTATTAAAAGCAATGTAAAGTTTAATAAACAGCTTTTTTGCAGGCAGAAAACTGATCATTTGATAATAACTTCAAGTTATGTTACTCATAGTATATCTTCTTTCCAAGTTTAAATACCTTTAATTTTTCATGTCACTTAAAAGCACTGCAAAAATATGCTTAGAACAAAAGACATGAATTTATCCACAAGAAATGTTTTATACCAAATATAGCATTATATCCCAGATGATTTAATGCAAGGATATAAGACACTAAAGGGCATCCCTCCCCGGCATTGACTCCACATGTACTTTTCTTGAATTTATATGAAAGTCATAAAAATTTGCATTGAAGTTAATCTTAAAATTAGCAAGTATCATCCACAGGCAAATGGTAACAATTGATCGGTGCATACCATGCTGTGAAGGTGGAGGAATTCTCCCAAGCAGTGTGTCCCAGTGAATTCCTAGAAATATTTCACCATATTTATAGTACATAACTCATTTCTCTAATTATACTTGGTGTGCAGTAAGAAGTAATTCAGTGTTCATGCAATTACCCAGTTATGACAGCAGCAGAAACAAATGCTTTTGTTGAGTACCGTAAGGAGTATTACATGGTCACATTCATTCCCATAATGCCAGTAAAGCAGATGCTTAATTTGTATATGATTATTTATTGCAAAGTTTAGTAGTCTTGGTCACATTGTGATGCATAATCTTTTCATTTACTATCTATGGGTCTGTAATTTTCTTTTTCATCTCTCCCATTGTTCATTAGATTTGAAATACCCCTTAATGGTGATATAGCATTTCCATCTTCGCTGAAAGTCTTAAATCCGGTTTAATTATCATTCAATGAATTCTAAAGGCTCATTAGCATAATAGTGTTTTGGTGAGTTCATTGAGGTAGTTTATATAAAATCTGCAGTCAGCATGTTTGCATGTGCAGTTGATTTTCATTTTGTGAACTGTATTATATATAACATCATTTACGTAAAATATTTAAAATTCCATACTTTTTAAATGTGATCAGAATATTAACAGACTGCTAAAAACTGCTCAAGTCCTTGTTCCGATTCAATTATTCTGGTACAGAAGAAACAAACCTATACATCTTAGTATATTTGTTAAAGGATTTGTTTAAGTAAGCTGAAAAACAAATAATATTTCTAGGTGGATCTCATATCACATTTTTGCTTCAGTTTTGTGGGGTCAGACTTATGCATGACTTCTAATAAAATTTTATGATAGCTAATCCACAGAAGCAGTTGGTGCTAGGCATGAAGAATGTAATCATCTGTGAGCTTTGCTCTATTGATTAAAGATCAGATGCAGCACAAAAGAAGAAAATAAGCTTTTGAATTGATGAAAGAGATGGATGAAGTGCTATCAGACTTTTAATTTGCTTGTGCAAAATATTTTGCCAAATAATTTTATGAGTCATTATGCACATTAGCAGTACTGTATATATTATACAGTAAGTGTTATTTATGAACTCAGTCAAGCACAGCTCAATTTCTAATGTCTGAGAAGGGGCACCCCTTGGGATTGATTTCATTCAAATCATGAAGTTTTAGAGCCATTAATACTTACTGATTACAGTGACTTACTATTTGAAGCAGGCACTGTATACTGATAGCACTTTGTATCTTGCAAGATGACATATCGATTGAATTGTCCATGCTAATAACCATAAAAGTGTGTCATTTAATGACATAAGACAAGTCATGTTGTGTTAGTTTATTATTTTTGTTTTATTTCTTTTTAGACTACTATATTGAAATCCTCAACCTGCAAATACAGGGAACAGAACAACAATTTTCATCTTTTATTACCAAAATTACATTTGAATGTTTTGAATGGAATTTCCATTAGATTCTTTTGTACCAACTATATAATTCAGTGTCACGGGTGTCCACAAGGAATATGTAGCAGTTAGTGACAAGAACAGGAGGAAGGGAAAGAAAGTGGAAACATGAATGAGACTAAAGAAAAGAGAAGGAGATGGTAGGCCAGGTTTTTCAGTCAGGGGGTATTTCCTTCCAAAAGTGGCATATCAAATGATATTTCATGGATATAATTTATAACTGGGCTGGAAGAAAAATAAGTGACCACCCATGACAGATTAACAAGATTTAATTTGCTGTCATTTGAGGGCTAAAGCTTCACTAATAATGGATTGCCAAGTCTGGAATATTAGCAGGCATCTTTTCAGGTAAGTTGTTCAATTAATAGTAACAGTAATTTTTCAAAGAGCTTTGTAAAACTTCTCTGTATTAGCTGCATGGTGTAAGACAGCACAAGGCATGCAGAGAATATATTCATTCTGGAGAAAGAGGGACAGATAATTTCAACAAACCTTGCAGCTAAACTTCTGATGGTGTGCAAATGTCAACATGTCTAAATTGTCTTCATTACAATGTTGATATTTCTAGTTTAGGTAAATCCATTGTTTTACATTGACATATCATAACCCTATCATCATGCAAGGAATCAAGCCTAGCATCATGAAACTACAAACACTGCAGTTATTAAATAGTTGATGCGAAGAAGGGGGTTCTTTTCAGAGGATTTTCTTGGACCATCAAAGTAACAAAAATATCGAAATAAATGTATACATGTGCATAATACTAAGTGTGATTCTCTTCCATGGTTTCTGATTTGTAGGAATCTTACATGTACGCCTTGCTATTATTGGGCACTGAAATGCTAGTGTAGATTTCTTACTTTGTTAAATAAAGTTCACCCAAATATGCACAATTAGTATTAGAGCTGTACGCAAAACTTCCTGTCTTTCAGTTCCGTAGACAACAAGTAGATCAATTCTTTCCTCTCCCTCAAGAGAGTGTTGTTTAGACTTTGAAAAATGCTACTTATCACCAGGCTGAATTTATTATCAGTTCTGGGCTAGTGAACACATTAAAACTGGCTCCTAACTTGCAAAATATTTAATTTATGGACTTCTTAAATGAAGCTGTTGAGCTATCCTGATATAATATATCAGTCACTGCAGGATCATCGTGAGCAGATTGCTAGCCTCTAATAGCAAAAGAGAAACATGCAAAGATTTTCTTCATTTAAGAATTAACAGCAAACTAATTAACTGACTAATAACTTTAATATAGTAGTTAAAGCCTCGTAGAATAAATAAAATGAGCTAACAAGACTGTAGATGTGACCATGATTGATCATTTTGATGTAAACCTGGAGCTAAAAGTAATAGCACCCTTCAAAAGTGTTAATGAAATAGCTCTCTACCATTAAATGCTGGAGACATCTTTCAAAGATTCAGATAAATTGCTTGAGGCAACAAATATGAGTTTAACATACCTGAGGGAATGAGAATACCTGGATCACTTAGGCACACTCACTTGTGTCTTTAGAATTTATCTGGGTGCAGAAAATGGAGTTGGTTACTGGTGGGGTGTGTTCATCTATCCATTTCTCCCAGATCTGTATTAACAAATAATCAGAGGACCATTCTAATGTTTTATCAACTTCCTTCTAAAGGATTTCATAATCAAAAGTCTATGATTCCAAAGGAAGAATTTCACATTAAAAGCTCACAAAATGAGAAGATGCAACCATTTTATTTAATCTCCATAGAAAACAAAAAAAAGGTCTCACCTTCGATAACCACATCGCCACAACAGTCAGGAAATCCTTCTATGTGGCACACCTCATCACGAAGGGCTTTTCATCCAGAAAAAAGGAGGTCATTGTCCCACTGTACTCATCCCTCATTAGACCCATTATAGAATACAACGCCCCATTTGGTATGTACCTCTCAAGACATCTGCAACAACTGGAAAGGCCTCAGAAATACCTCACTAAAAGAATCACAGGCCTAAAGCAGATGCCCTACACTGACCGCCATTAAAAACTCCAGCTATACTCTGTCGCATATCGTCTACTCAGAGGCAATCTCTGCTTAACATACAAGGCCATGTCAAACCCAGAGCTGTTGGACATGCTACACTTAAAGAAATCCCAATCCCTCAGAGCTACACGCTCCAGGGATCTAAACCTTGTCATCACAATAAACAAAACATGCTGGAGGGATAGGTTCCTGACCCAGAGACTCCCCAGACTCTGGAATAGATTGCCCATACATGTCAAGCAGAGTGCCTCTTTGGACCTTTTCAAGGGGAACCTTGACGATTGGATGGGAGAAAGGAAATTCACCCCAGGGATCACGTCAGTCACCCTGCTAGACAGGGGTCCAGGAAAGTAAATAATGTGGGAAGAAATAGCCAGGGAATTGTTATGGCTAGGCTTGTATAGGCCCTAGGGCTGATTGCCTAGTACCAACCTATGAGCCTATAAATGGCTAAACGCTCTAATGTAAACAATGCCATCCAAACAGTCTTAAATTTAAATAGCCAACTGGGCCAGCATATAGAGACTTTTAACCATAGGTTTATAGGTTCATAGGTAGGTAATAGGCTATCTGTCCAAAGGCATTTATAAGCCTAACCAGAATGCATTGGCTTTCGCCGCCCCCTTAGATTAGTTCCCTGTGCCTCTGTCCAGCAGAGCCATTGAAGTGATCCCTGGGGTAAACTTTCTGTTTCCCATCCACTCATCAAGGTTTCTCTTGAAGAGGTTTAGGGAGAAGCTCTGCCTAATGTAGATTGGAATCTCATTCCAGAGCATGGGAAGTCTCTGGGACAGGAACCTATCCCTCCAGCATGTCCTATTTATTGTTGTGTTGAGGTTTAGATCCCTGGAGTGTGTGGCTTGAGGGGGATATGGTTTTCTTTAGGAGGAGCATGTCCATCAATTCTGGGTTGGACATGGCCTTGTATGTCAGGCAGAGATCAGTGCTCAGTACGCGGTATGCAACCGATTACAGCTGGAGTTTCTTCAGTCGAGCTGCACAGGGCATCTGCTTGAGGCCAGTGATCCTCTTGATGAGGTACTTCTGTGGTCTTTCCAGTTGTTGCAGGTGTCTTGTAAGGTACATCCCAAATGGGGCATTGTACTCTTTGATGGGTCTGATGAGTGATGGCTAGAGGGGCCCAATGACCTCTTTCGATCTGGATGCAAACCCTTTTGTGTTTAGGTGGGCCACATAGAAGGATTTTCTAACCACTTTGGCAATGTGATTATCAAATGAAAGGTTACTATCTACCTGGGTTCCCAGATCCCTTATTATGTCTTCCATATTTAGGGGGCTACCACCTATGTGGTAATTTGTGGGTACTTTGTTTTTTCCAAAGGGGATGACTATGCACTTTTTGGCATTTAGCTTGAGGCCATAGTTTTGACACCAGGTATCTGTCTCAGTGAGACCCTATTAGAGGGTGTCTGTGTCAGCCGGAGAGTCAGTTATAGTCCCTAGTTTGCAGTTATCTGTGAACTTGGTCAGCCATAGTCCTCCTGTGCTTGCCTGTACCTCTGAGAAGTATATGCCGGGCAGGAGGGGTCCTAGGACTGAGCCCTGAGGAATGCCATTTGTAACCAGTTTAGAGTCAGACCTAGCTCCCACAACTCTTACCATGTAGGTTCTGTCCATGAGCCAGTAGGTAACTCATCTCGTGACGTAGGGGTTTATGTTCAGGCTGGTGAGCTTGTTTATAATACCTGAGTAGGGAATGGTGTCAAAGGCCTTTGCGAGGTCTAGGTAAGCTGTGTGGATCACCTTTCCCTCATCTATAGCCTTGGTAACTGTCTCAAAGAATTCCACCAGGTTTAGGAGGCATGATCTGCCCTTAACAAAGCCGAACTGGGTAGGGTCCAGTGTTTGGAGGTTTCCAATGTCTCTGTTAATGAGATCCATGATGATGCACTCCATAGCTTTGCAGACCAAGCTAGTCAGGCTTATAGGGTGATAGTTCCTGGGGTCCATTGTGGCTCCAACTTTGTGGAGTGGAATAACCTTTGCAACTAAATAACTCTGTGGGCATGTAGCCTGTGGAGAGGCTGAGTTTAAACAGTGTGTTTAGGTGAGGGGTTTGTTCATCTTTGAGCTCATGTAGGACGCAGCCTGGGACACTGTCCGGTCCCATTGGTGCTGTGTTTTTGGCTTTGCAGAGGGCTGTTTTAACCTGTGTGTCTGTGATTTCAGGGGCACTACATTCTTCTGGTATAGTTATGGGCCTTTTGGGGGTGAGAGGGGGTGAAGTTTGCACTGAACCTGTCTGCCAGGATGTTGGCTATATCGGTCTGTTCACTGTATTTTGTGCCATTCTGCACTAACTCTGAGCAGATCTGAGAATTGCCACTTAGATTCTTGACATAGCTAAAGAATGCCTTGTGGTTATCTTTAGTCCATGGCAATTTTTCTTTCGAAGCTAGCCTTGGATGATTTTATGAGAGATCGTAGTTTCTTGCTGATACTGATCAGGGATGTCTTCCCTTCTTGGGATTTTACTCTTTTCTGTATTAGTTTCCTCCTTCTATTGTATAACTTGTTTATGGCAGGGGTCCACCAGACTGGTTTCCTATTCTTGGAGGAGTGAGTCTTGGTTTTGTTTGGGATAGCATGATCCATGCATTCTTGTAGGTGCCCGTAGAGTGCATTAGTAAAGGATTTTGCAGCTTGGACAGTGTTATCCTTCAGCATGGGGGCTTTGAAACTTCCCACCTCAGTCTTAAGTAACGTGAAGTTTGCTTTTGAAAAATTTTTCACGGTGATTTCTTTGACCGGGGGTGGTGGTGGAATGTGGATATCCAGAGTGATTTGTTTATGGTCAGATCTAACCAGCAAGGGGTTGACCTCTGGTGTGGAACACTGGTCACCCATGTTGGTGATAACCAGGTCTAATATGTTGTCACCTCTGGTGGGGGTGTTGACCAGTTGATCCAGGGCATTTGAGTTTATAAATTCTAGGAAATGTTGGGCAAGGGAGTTTGTACTTCAGTAGTTCTCCCAGTTAATGTTTGGGTAATTGAAATCACCCAATATCAGGGTGTTTGGTTGGACCTTTATGTTTCCCAGTGTTTCCAGGAATGCAGAGTTGGGGTCCTGGGACATGGTGGTTGATCTGTTGCAAGCTATAATTTGAATAGAGGTTTTGCCCATTGTTAGTTGCACGCGGATGATTTCTGAAGCATCGTGCTATGCCACTAACCTGGAAGTGTGGGTATCCTTGATGAATATGGATACTCCCCCACCTTTTGTATTTCGGTCCAGGTTTTGTGGCTGAAATGTATGGTATGAGTTGTAGCCTGGTAGTGCTGGGGTGCTCTCGGGATCCTTAAACCAGTTTTCTGTTACTGCACATATATTGATTTTCTCCATACTGAGGAGTGTCTCGAGTGCGTGCATTTTGAGGTTTAGACTTCTGGCATTGAGTAGCATTACCCTCAGTTTTTTGTTACTTGTGCTATTTATGGTGGTGAGTTTGTCTTTGAGACTTGCCAAAAAAGGCACTATGGGAATGGCAAGAGCCTTGGCCAGTATTCAAAAGCCTAAGGGTGACAGGTGCAAGCCGTCTCTAGCTAAGCAGTGTGGCTTGTCGAGCATGTCATCCAGGGTGACAGACACTGGATCCCCTTTGAATGATACCAGAAGCTTAGCCAATTGTTGAAACTGATAATTTTTTCTCTATACTGTGATATCATTCTTGGTGAGGGCAGGATGCTACTCAGGGTCAGGGTCATACCGGCCTAGGCTACGTGATCAGAGAACTCCTTCATGTCTCTTTTCATGTAGTCCAGGGAGGTATGGCTCATGTCATTCACACCAACATGGACAATGACAGAGTCATATATATACTTGTTCTGGAGTGACCTGAGTGCTTGTGTTATGTGGCGGATCCTGGCACCTGACAGGCAGCTAACAGTAACCTTCTCCTTGTTCAGCTTAGTGAGTGGGACGTCAGTGTGCCTGACTATAGAGTCACCTATTACTAGTGTGTTGGGTATGTTATTTTGCCTTAAGGGCTGTGATTGTGTGGCACACTGGTTTTGTGAAGTATGTGTTTCATGGTTTGGGTTGGGGGGTGGAGGTTGCTTGGATGTCTGCTTTGGAGGTCTCTCTTGCTTTTGCAGATTTTTATTTAGAGCCTCTGAGTATGTTGTTGTGTATATATGTGTGTTTTTTGCCAGTGCTGGTTTCATAGGTCTATGTGAGACTGGTGGTGTGATGCAAGAAATTCCCTTCTCCTCTTAACTGCCTGGTCCAGTCTTGGATTGAGAGAGCTTAGCCTCCAGTTCGGCTGTATAATTGCATATCTCGCATGTATTAGTGTTTGGTGGAAGGAGGAGAGGGTTGTCTATGTATATGAGGCAATTGTAACATGCCTAAAATGCCCAGATTCACCAGTTGGACCAGAGAGTACACCTGAAACTGCCCTTTGGACATGGCTGGATAGGTTTAGTGAATTGTTTTACTGATTGGCTGGTAAGGTCAAATAGAGACCCTTGTCCTTCTCTACAGTATAGGGGGGTCTAGTGTTAAGGTTTATTAGTGCTTGCTATGAGTTTTGAGCAAGTGCCAGTATGAGAAGTGAATGGTTAGAGTGCTTAAGTTGAAAGTTTGTCTAGTTCCAAGGGAAAAATTGAAGAGTAGATTTTGTGGAGCCGGGAATAGTTATACCCTAACTAACTGGCAATGCCCAGCACGCAAAACTGTGTAAATGAGGGTTTTATAGCAGGAAATGAAAGGGATAGAAATTAGCCCAAAATGGCCAATAAACTACTAATTTCTGGGCTGGAACCACTCCTCCAGGGACAGATAGGCTGCTCAAAGCTCCCTCTCTCACAGTGAACAGATAAACTTGTAACACAGCCCTGAATTCAGCACTAACCTGAAACTGGACTATACTAGCTTAGAAAGGAGGGAAAACAAGTATTTTTTTTTGGGGGGGGGTTCAGAAAATAAAGCAGATACAATCAAAAAAACACTTTAATTGCACATAAATGGCTATCACACTTGAGTGTGTTACCTACAAAAGTTTAACAGGTAATTTAAACTTTGTTAAAGTGCAGGCAGTAAAATAAGTAAACATGTAGCTGAAACAAGCTTTTCAAATCACAGAAACTCTAGAAAATTGGCAATTTAGGTGGAATTAGCTAAAGGCAGCAAGAAAATGCAAAAAATGATACTTAATCACTCCAAAGTCTCTCCTTTGTCTCTATACTGCTGTAGAACTCTGTAGGACACCAGGCAGGAGCTGGCTGAGCTGTATAATAACACAAAAAACTTGCAAATGCGGGTTTTGTAGCAGCAAAATGAAAGAGATAGAAATTAGCCCAAAATGGCCAATAAACTACTAATTTCTGGGCTAAAACCACTCCTCCAGGGACAGACAGGCTGCTCAAAGCTCCCTCTCTCACAGTGAATAGAGAAACTTCCTTCTATCCAAGTAAGGTATGGACAAACACAGGAACTTGTAACACAGCCCTGAATTCAGCTCTAAACTGAAAACTGGACTATACTAGCTTAGAAAGGCGTGGAAACAAGTGTATTGTTTTTTTTCAGAAAATAAAGCAGATACAATCAAAAAAAAAACTTTAAATGCACAGACATGGCTATCACAATTGAGTGTGTAGCCTACAACAGTTAAACGGGTAATTTAAGCACAAAAACAACTTTGTTAAAATGCAGGCAGTAAAATAAATAAATATGTAGCTGAAACAAGCTTTTTAAATCACATAAACTCTAGAAAATCAGCGATTTTGGTGGAATTAGTTAAAGGCAGCAAGAAAATGCAGAAAAATGATACTTAATCACTCCAAAGTCTTTTTTTTGTCTCTCTGCTGCTGTAGAACTCTGCAGGACACCAGGCAGGAGCTTGCTGAGCTGTATACTAGCACAAAAACCTTGCAAATGCGGGTTTTATTGTAGGGAAATGAAAGAGATAGAAATTAGCCTAAAATGGCCAATAAACTACTAATTTCTGGGCTGAAACCACTCCTCAAGGGACAGATAGGCTGCTCAAAGTTCCCTCTCTCACAGTGAACAGAGAAACTTCCTTCTGTCCAAGTAAGGTATGGGCAAACACAGAAACTTGTAACATAACCCTGAATTCAGCACTAACCTGAGAACTGGACTATTCTAGCTTAGAAAGGTGGGAAAACAAGTATATATTGTTTTATTTCAGAAAATAAAGCAGATACAATAAAAAAAAACACTTTAAATACAAAGAAATGGCTATCACACTTGAGTGTGTAGCCTACAACAGTCAAACAGGTAATTTAAACACAAAAACAACTTTGTTAAAGTGCAGGCAGTAAAATAAGTACAATATTTAGCTGAAACAAGCTTTTTAAACCACAGAAACTCTAGAAAATCAGCATTTTAGGAGGAATTAGCTAAAGGAAGCAAGAAAATGCATAAAAATGATACTTAATCACTCCAAAGTATCTCTATTTTCTCTCTGCTGCTGTAGAACTCTGCAGGGCACCATCATATGAGTTTGTTGGATGTGGCTAGGGGTGTATGGAATCTGTATGTGTGGGACAAATAACACCAGTTTCTTCATTAGCAAGATCATAACTTTTGTGGAAATTCAGGATCTCATTCACATATATTTTAATGTGTGTAATTATCTTAGAAGCAGTTCTTATTGTAGGATGTTTTTGTTGTAACAGTAACACTGCTAGATCTATTTCTTGTCATATAGATTTACTTATAGGAGGAAACATCTTTTCCATGGTACTTTTCTATACATTTTATTAATTTATTTGTTTATTTACTTATGGATGTGTTTGTTTGTTTGTTTGTGTTTGATTACTGGAATGGACAGACTGGGCTGTTCAAGACATCTTTTCATTAAAGATTCATCTTAAAAAACTCCACAAAATTACACGTTGTGATAATAAAAAGAAAAATGGTGACAATACACAAATATAATGCAATATAACATGGCAAAATGAATGACAGCACATGATTGATTTCAGGAAAAGGAAGATAGAATAGTTATACAGCAGTGTTAGATACTTAGTATATAAAGAGAAGGATGGATGTGGAGGCATGGAGGCATATCATTGGTTAGAGTGTTTTAAATCCATTTAATGTCATTGCACTTTATTGTCAGTGTTTGCATGGATTGGCACTCAGTTTACCAGAGCGGCACAGAGCCTAACAACTTGCAACTGATCTGCTGTGTTATCCAAAGCATCCACTGCCATGTACTGCAAAATAAGTATCATTTTTACTTTATCTGCACTTCTTGCACTGTTTTTTACTATGTGCTGTTATCTTTGAACTGTATTTTTGCTGTTAGCTGTACTTTTTAGCCTAGCATAGACTTGGTTCAGATTTGCTGGGCCCAGTCTGTTTTTATAGCTTCTAAGCATTAATCCTGCCTTCCTCCACAAAAGAGAGCCATCCCTGCACCCTTGTATGAGAAGACTTTGGCTAAGGACCCATCTGAGTGGTGATTGTTGGCCCAGGGCCCAGTCTCATGTACTATCATTGGTTAGAGTGTTTTAAATCCATTTAATTTCATTACTATTTATTGCCGAGTTTTGCAGGGTGTGCACCATGCCTCACGACTGCACAGTGGAGGTTACCATTGGCCGTTATAGACGTAATGTCCCAGAGAGATGCATTTTCCCTTAGTCAACTGCTTGTGTTCCATCTGAGGGTTCTCACTATTGTGCTTCACTGCCAAGAGAGACACTCAGCTGAGCCTCTGAGGTACCAATAAAGTCTCACCCACTACTCCCCTCTCAGTTTAGAAATTCTACTACTCCCTTAGCCATATCCTTGCCCTTCTAGTCCTCTCCCATTACTGATCACAGTACTATACCTAGTATCATGGATGGAGAGTTTCCCACAGTTTCTCCAGCTGGCCTCATTGACATGGGCATCCAGCAGCAGTATAGCAATTCCCTTATGTACAGTTACAACCCATTACTTCTAAGTCACACAAATTCAATGTGTGAGAGATGCATCTATATTAAGAATCTAGAATATATGCTCTCTCACTCACAAATTAGCATATCACATAGTAAGGGGGTTGTCAGATCACACAGTACACCTACTGCATCAACCACATGCACAGCCTAAACCCACATATGTGGAGGTACTCAGCAGAAGCCTACCTAAAGATCAGAGACCTCCCAAACATAAACACGCTTCACATAATTCACTACCAGCTGAACATGGTACACATAAAAGCACATGCACCAGTGTCTCACCTAAAAAGCCCCTGAGGCAAAACACAAAATCTAATGTTTTGATCATTAGTGACACCACTGTGAGACACACAGATGTTCCACTCACCAGGATGGATAAGAAAAAAGTCACAGTCAGCTGTCTGTCAGGTGCCAGGATCCACCATATCACGCACACACACACTCAGGTCTCTCAACAACAGGTACTGTTATGACTCTGTCTTAGTCCATGTTGGTGTGAATGACTGAGCACTTTGAATATGTGTCCCAGGCGGGTATGTCCCTAGCCTTATGCAGCATTCTACTCTCACCTAGGATGATTCCATAATACATTCAAAAAATGATGGACTTCAGCAATTGGCTTTGTTTCTGATGTCATTTCAAGGGGATCCAGTACCTATCAGCCTGGGATGATATGCTTTGCCAGAGATGGTCTTTACCTGTCCTTGCTTTTGGTTACTGGGTAAGGCACTTGCCTCCCCCATAGTGCCTTTTATTAGGCAATGTCAAAAGAACAAAATTCCAGACATAAAAAATATCCTCGAAAAACAACCACAAGGTCGTGCTGCTAAATGTTAGGAATCTGAATCTGAAACTGCACTCACTGGAAGCATTCCTCACTTTGGTTCATAGGTTCATAGGCTCATAGGTGTTTACTAGACTAATGACCACAATGGCCTTTTTAAGAATAGCCATGTATCCCAAATCTCTGATAAGTTCTGATACCCTTGATAAGTGCAAGCATGGGCCTGGGAGTTGAACCATTTACAGGTTACCTGTTTGGATCAGAGACATAGGTGCCAAACCAGGGATGAATTTCCAGTTTCCTATCCAATTGTCCAAGTTGTACTTGAATTGGGTTAGGGAGGAACTCTGCTTCACATGGATGGGGAGCTTGTTCCATAGACGGGGTAGTCTCTGGGATACATACCTCTTTCTCCAGCAGGTCCTATTTATATCACAGGCATGGTTTACGTCTTTAGAATGGATAATTCTGGTGCTATTTGTTTTGTGGATATGAAGAAGGTCCATCAGAGTGGGGTCTGACAATACCCTGTATGCCAGGCATAGATCTCCCCTCAAAAGCCTGTAGGAGACAAAATACAGGGATAGGGCCTTGAGGTGGTCCACATAGGACATATTACTTACACCCTGTATTCATTTAGTGAGGAACCTCTGTGGATGTTCCAGTTGTTGGATATGCCTGGTTAGGTACATACCAAAGGGGGCACTGTACTCAATGATCAGGTCTGATGAATGCTGAGTACAGTGGAACAATGACTTCCTTGGATTTAGATGCCATACCTTTGTTTATAAGTTGCACAACATATAATGATTTCCTCACCACTGTAGACACATGATGATCAAAGGCTAGATTACTATCTATGTGTGTCCCTAAGTCCCTGACTACTGGGTCAGCTCTAAAGGGTGTATTGTCATTGTGATAGTTACCAGGGATGGATGTCTTCACAAAGGATACTATTATACATTTCTTGGCATTTAGTTTTAGTCCATGTGTTAAATTAAAAATAAGAGGACATCACGTCTGTTAAAGGTGATAACGATTCTTTATTTTACTTGTACAAGGAGACACCAATACTCAGATGCAGTAGAAAATGTCTAACTAATACTGTTTTTGCTCTTGCTTTTATAGTGAGCTATGTACACAAAATACAGGAAATTTAACAAGGCCAACTGTCAACTTGAGCATTGCATAGATAAGCAACTTTAAGCTTCATCAAACATGAACTTATAATCACATATTCCACCCACAGGTCTAACAGGTGTTAGACCTAAACGGTTCTGCTTTAGACAAACATGACCTATATCAAATGTCAAGCACAAGCTGATTTTCACATTTACTGCTTTGCTAGGCTGCTTTTAATCTAGGTCAAACCTCAAATTTATCAACACAGTTTGTTCTTCTTGTAGGTTAACGCCTTAAGCTTTTGCACGTACTTCACATTAGCAAGCCTACACATGCATATGTCAAACAGAATGAAAGCTGTTATTAAGCAAAATATTATTACATTTCCCCCCTGTTAACACTTTTACTTCTGTTAGGTAAACGATTTTCAACATCCTCACCTGACTTTTCCCATGGAGTTTCATTCAGGAGATTCATAAAGACATTTACCCTTAGTCATTGATTCAATTTGAAAAAGATTTCCTTCATTTTGAAAAAGATTTGCAAAACCTTTGTGCAATACCTCCCATAACTCATCCTGTTTTTGTCACAATCAGGGCATGACAATTTTATGCAAGAGGTGAAATATCTTCAAGGTGCTGGACTTCTTTTTTCTTCTGGTTTCTCCTTTGGGGCATTCCTGTTCCCCTTATGTCCTCCTGATTTCATCCTTTCAGATCTTGGACAATTCTTTCTTCTTCATTTCTTCAGCTTTGTCGCTCACCTCTTTACCTCATCGACCTGACTCCCCCTTCACCCCCCTTTTATCTTAGGTGGGTTATAGATGATTTTGCACAAAGGTTACTTTATAATTTTATACGTCAGTATATGCGTTGTCATATAACTCAGCATATGCATCATCATCTACTGGCTGCAATTGTTGGTACATTGTTTTTGAGACAGCAGTTTCAACCAGTTTTTGCAGTAGTCCTCGAATGCAGGAAATACAACAGCATCCACATGTCACAAGAATAGCTGCAGCAACCCCTATGGATATTAACAGGTTATCAATGAGGTGACTACACTTCCTGAATCATGCCTGTAGGAAATCAGTAAAAGGATTATTTACACCTGAGTTTTCAGCCAGTTTCTTAGACAACATGTCAAGTCCTTGCAGGGCTCGGGTGATGCTACCGTCTGGTGCTGTGTTGTTTGGAATATAAGTGCAGCAGAAGGTCCCGAACATTTTGCATACCCCCCCCTCCTTTGCCAGTAACATGTCCAGAGCAAGGCGATTTTGCCAAGCCATTAGAGAGGTTGCCTCCAGCTGCTCGGCAACACCTTTTAGAGCATCCTTTGTATAATTTACAAAGCGTTGTTGGTTGTAATATATATAGTTGATCCAGTCCACATTTTTGTTAGGTTGCACCCATATGAAGATGGAGGCAAAACCTGCAGTTATTTGGTTTAAGGCCTTATATTCATCGGGGACCCCCCTCGGTACCCCAGTGCTATCAATATACACACCGTGGTCGAAGGCCTGTCTTGGAGCTTGTCTTTTCTTTCTTTTCCTGTTCTGCTGGTTTGCCTTGAGGGGTAGAGTGGGAAGTTCATCAGCTGCCAAGGGTAAGATATAAAAAGGCAAAATCAATTTTACTAGAGTACACGTTCCCCTCCAAGATTCCATCAGCCGAGATCTCAGTCTATTATCTCCGCAGAGCCACCAGACGTCTGCCAGGCTGTGCATTTGACCTTTCAGTAGATCATTGTCATTTCCGACAATGGTCTTGTTGCAGTAGGCTGGGCTGAACATGCCATAATCCTTTCCGGTGCCATTTCTAAGGAAACAAGTGTAGGCACCAGGATAATCAAGTGCTGCAGGTGGTTTTGCCAATAGTTTTGTCAATGGGAATCGTTGAGTTTCGTTCTTACAGTCCTTATGTGTCTGGTTGTGAAACAGCCTCAGTAGGCATGTGTAGTTCACTTCCTCTGGGAGTAGGGGAACGGTGGCCAGTTCCTGCCTGCCCTCAGCGCAGGCAACACAGTCTTGTTTCGGGGCCTCTTTGGCACTAAATCTTACCCACTGCATCCAGGCATTTTTCTGGGCAAACCCTGTTTCTACCATCAGTTTTCTTCTTCCGTCATGGGTGCCTGGGTCGTGTTTGCTACAGTTTGAATTTCAATTTTGATTGTTTCCAATGGATCAGTTAGTCCTGCTATTGAAATGCCAAGCCCATATAGTCCTGAGTCATTCACCTGAGGTTTAGGAATGGTAATGGTGACATAAGGGGAAGACTGATGAGCTGCGATCCTTATTCTCCCTCATTGATCGCGGTCTTTTTCTGGGATTTGTGCTGCGCTGGTCACCCAGTCTCCTTCGGATGTCCACCATACATTTCCCCAGGAGGTGCAGTCACTGTTACATAAATATTTAACTCTGGCTCTTCCCGTGGCTCTAGCCCTTTCATAGGTGGAAAATGATGAGCAGTCCACTCTGGTGTCACAAACATTGATATAGAACTTAGTGTTCATGCCAGCCTGGGTTTGTAGAATGGCGTGACCATCTCCCCTAGTTACTGTCCCTTGGTGCAGGGCCGTACCCCCCATCATTTCCATGAGGGTTATGCTGAGAATGGTTGTTACCCAAGGTACTATCATTATGTCCTCATGCAGGTGGAAGATTTGATGTTGAGTCCAGGTCTCTGTCTATCTGGAGAGTCTTGACAATCTAGTAGTGTGTCAGGTGTACCCACGAAGTTCTCTCTTCTATTCTTACTGCTGTGGGAGTGGAGATAAGCACTTGGTATGGGCCTTCCCACTTTGGTGATGCCCAGTTCTTCCACTTCACGATTTTGATCCACACCCAGTCTCCAGGCACAACTTCTGCTGGTTCAGTTACTTTTGGAACTGTAAAGCAATCATGAGTTAAGAGAGATTTTTTGTTGGTCAGCATTTTCCTCATATAATCCGCTAGCTCCTCACCCCCCTCACCTTCCGCTGGCAAGATACCGTGCCACTGCGGGACATAATATGGTCTTCCAAAAAGGACTTCATATGGAGCCAGACCCTTGAAAGAGGGTGTAATTCTCATGTGAAGAAGAGCTAGTGGTAGGCAGTCCATCCATGTAGTATGTGTTTCTGCCATGAGTTTTCGTAATTTACTTTTTAAGATGCCATTGTGCCGTTCAACCAACCCTGCTGACTGTGGATGGTAAGCACAATGATTTTTTAAATCAATGTGAAATACTTGGCCAAGTCTTTGGACAATTTGGTTAACAAAATGCGAGCCATTGTCACTATAGATACACTTGGGTATACCAAAACATGGAATTATGTCTGTGGTGAGTATTTTTGCCACTGTCAGGGTGTCTGGGTGTTTTACAGGATAAGCTTCAACTCATTTAAAAAATGAGTCTATTATGACTAATACAAATTGCTTTCCTTGGGATGGTGTTAGTTCTATAAAATCCATACATATTGTGTGAAATGGGTATGGAGGCACTGGGAAGGTCTGAACAGACTTCCGTATTCCCCCCGTCCAGGATATTGTGCGCACAGTAGACAGGAGAGGGTAAATCTTTTAGCATAGGTGGAGAATCCTTTACACCAGAAAATTTGTGACACGGTCTGAGACATGACTGATGGTCCTGCATGGGTAATTCCATGACTTACTAAGGCTGCATACCTAAAAAGATTTGAAGGCAATACTAATTTACCATCCTGTGCTTTATATACACCTTCCTTTTGGGTTATTCCATATTTTATCCATCTCCTCTTTTCCTTATCTGTTGTGAGAGTCTGCATGACTTTTAGCATTTCTAAATCTAAAACATCATTTGGTTGTAACTCCGAATTGCTAAAAAGGTGGTCTTCCTGTTGCGCTGCATATTTTGCTGCCTTATCTGCTAGCGCATTTCCCAGCGATATGGGATCCTTATTGTTGGTGTGTGCAGAACACTTACATAGGGCGAGCTTTTGTGGTAACTGGACTGCGTCCAGAAGACCTAGAATTAAATCCTTATGGTTGATAGGTTTCCCTGATGCTGTTACCATCCCCCTATTCTTCCACTGTTGTACAAAGACATGCACAGTGGAAAAGGCATACTGACTGTCCATATAGATTGTAACTCTTTTCCCTTGTGCCACTGTGCATGCCCTGGCCAGCATTACCAATTCGGCTGCCTGAGCGGAGTAATGTCCAGGTAGCCGTCCTGCCTCTAAAATTGTGTCCTCTGTGGTGATTGCATACCCCGCCAATGTCTTCCCTGTCATATCTTTTTTTGCGGACCCATCCACAAAAAGTACCAGATCTGCCTCAGCCAGAGGCATATCTTGTAAATCGGGACAGGGAAGAATTTTCTCATGTATGGTGTCTAAGCAAACATGAGGTATACCTTCCTCTGGTGTGGGTAGTAATGTAGCCAGATTGAGTGTAGTGCACCGTTCAATTGTCATATGTGGCTGAGTCAGTAATATTGTCATACAGGAGAGATGCCTACTTGGTGACAGAAATGTAATTCGGTCTTGTAATAAGATTGCAGCTACTGAGTGTGGGACCCGAAGTGTCAATAGGTGAAACAGTACCAGAGAGGCAGAGGCTTGTACTGCCATGGTGGCTGCCACTACTGCCTGTACACAGTGTGGTAGTGCTCTCACTACAGAGTCTAATTTTGTGGAGTAAAACGCAATAGGTCACTGTTTAAGCCCATGTGTCTGAAGTAAGACCGAGGTCATATATCCTTTCCTGCAGTCTACCGTTTGTATAAAGGGTTTTAAGTAGTTTGGGAACCCTAGTACCAATGAGCTCGCTATAAGTTGTTTAATACTCGTAAATGCCTGTATAGCCTCACTTGTCCAAGTCAGCTGGTCACCGGCTGACATGGGGATTCTGTAAATCAGAGCTGTTAAGGGCTCTATTTCTTCAGCATAGTTAGGGATCCAACTCCTGCAGAAATTTGTTATTCCCAGGAATGACATCATTTCCCTTTTGGTTTGTGGCATCGGAACTTGCAGAATAGCAAGTTTCCGTATCTCTTCCAACTGTCTCCCTGCCTGTGAGATTAAGTAGCCTAGATACCTAACCTGTGGATTCCACAATTGCAATTTTGGCTTATTTACTTTATGACCTTCTTCTGCTAAAAACTTAAGTAGTGCCACTGTATCCTTTTGGCACGCTTCCATTGCAGGAGAGGCCAATAGGATATCATCCACGTATAGTAGAATTTGGCTTCCTTCCCTGGGTGTGAGCTGAGCTAAATTGGCCACCATTTCCTGGGCAAATATTGTTGAGCTCTCACAATATCCTTGGAGTAACCTAGTATAAGTATATTGTTTACCTTGATAGGTAAATGCAAACCAGAACCTGCTGTCCTCGTGCAAGGGTATGGAAAAAAAGGCGTTGCTAATGTCTATGACAGTGTAGTACTTATTCTCAGGTTTTAAGTTATTTAATAAAGTGTGAGGGTCCGGTACTACAGGCGCTCTTAGGACTACCGCTGCATTGACCGCCTGTAGGTCCTGCACCATTCGCCACATTCCGTCAGGTTTCTTGATGGGAAACAAGGGCGTATTACACAGAGAGTCGGGGCATTCTACTAAAATTCCTGATTGTCTTAAAGAATTTATCACTGGTGCTATGTCTTCCTCTGCCTGTTTGCTAAGCGGATACTGGTGTTTGCATGGTCTAAATCCTGACTTTGGTGTTATATGTACTTTCCCTGCCGTTTTCATCAAGCCCACATCCCCCTTATTTAGTGACCATAGACGTTGTGGAATATCCTTCAATATTTGTTCTTCCTCCTGTGTCAGGAGGAAATTTCAGCTGGGGGAGAGTTGCACTCCCTCAGGTGGACTGTTGGCCTAGCTTGTGTCACCCAGTTTAGTCTCTGGACTTGAACCTGGTGCTCTTTTAATTGCCTCTCTGACATTGCGTTCCAATCAGTAACCTTTTTCCCTAAGTCTACCCACCTAGTGCCCTCTGCCTTAGTAATTGAGACATGTGGCTCATAGTGGGATTGAAATAGTTTTGCCATTTCCTTAGTCAGGGTGCAAGTTGCCACAGCATTGCCTTGCATGTCCCAGAAGATACTGTTTAGCACTATTTTAGTCACCTTATGTTTCAGGAATTGTTTTTCGAATTGTCTATCAGGCCCCGCCACTTTCCGGTAGTACATAGTGCAATGTAATTGCCCTGCCACCATAGGAGGTTGGTCCCCATATTTACTTAGGGCTAAATTAACCAAATCTTTGGTTATGCTTCCTGGTCCCATGGCTATCAGGTCCTGACTATACCAATAGTGTAATTCCCGTGTCCCTTGGACCATCATTTCCTGGGTGGCAACCATTCTCTTGGCTTCAATTCCCCGTGGTGTGGGCACTGCTGCTATACAAAATATATGCATTAAATCCCTGCCCAACAAATGAACTGGGCATACTCTCGATATAATTACCCTGTACCGAACCACCTGATCTGTTTGTGGATCAGTGAACAAGAGTGGGCAGGATAGTGGTTCCTTATACACGCGTCCATTTGCTGCCTTAACAAAAACTAACTCTTCTGTCTCACAGTTAGGAGGCAGGTCCGTTGGCCTTAGCATGATCCGTGAGGTCCCTGAGTCACATAGGAATTCTACCTCTCGGCCCTCCACTGTAAGCTTTATCATGGGTTTTTCATCCAGATGCATGGTGGTCTCCAGGGCCGCCAAATTGATGACCTCACATTCTTCTGACTCGTTATCCCAACCTGCACAATCACCTTCTCCTTCCTCATTATCTTCCCCTATACATTGGCAGGAGCTAGTCTCCTCCTGACAAATGTCACAGTAAGTACCATCCTCCTCACCATATTCCTCATCCTCTTTTCCTTCAACTAAAGAGCCGCAGTGACTACAACAGTTTTCACCGTCATATAGTCATGCAGAACTTTGTTTGCATTCCTGCTGTGGCTGTTGTCATTCCTCACAATCTGCAGAAAAGTGTCCCTTCTTTCCACATCTAAAACACTCGCCCCTCTTTGCTCTACCTTCATAATCCTCCGAATGTCCTCCCTGCCTGTTTCCAGGATCTCTACTTGCTCTGCGTCCTCCACGCCCCCTCTGTTTGCCTCTCCCTCTTCCTTTTTGATTTTGTATCAAGAATACACCTCCATCATCCCCAACAGCAAACACCTGTCCCTTATTTTTCTTTTTCTGTTCAAAGTCACGCTCAGCATGTCTGGAGTACTCCAACAAGGGCTGTAACCGGGATGTACAGTGATCTATCATGTGTTTGGTTATAAAACTACTTATAGGGGCTCGGCAGCCTTTCAAAAAAGAGTTTTTAAGTTGTTGTTCATAAGGACTATCATTTGTTTGGTCCTGTGGGATGTCCATGCCACAGTGATCGTTAAATGTTTCAGTTAATTGGACTATGGAATGGTCAACCTTTTCGTCATCAGCCTGGGTACATTGATTTATACGCGTCCAATTTGCCCGAGGGCACCATTTATCCGCCATTCTCTTTAGAATGTTGGTAATCCTCGTATTTAAGGTCCCCGAATCATGTTCCAGAATGGCTCCATTATCCGTTCTGGATGACCAGTTGCCGCACACTAGATGCCAATCCGGTCCCAAAATTTGTCGTAACACTTGTTCAATTTCAAACCCATTCAAGTTATAGCTTAATCTCATACCAATTAAGTCATTGGAGAATTTCCGAAAATTGATCTTAGGGTGGGGAATTCCCTCTGTGGCTCGTTTTATGTCTTCCTTTGCCCATGGATGAAATACTAAAATAGTGGGATTTTGCCCTTTGCCCCCTGCCTGTGGATTTGCCACTTGTATGAAAGGAAAATTTTCTGTAGAACCCATTTACTTCTTTACCGTTCATTGTCCTGGTCCCACTGGGCCTGACCGCAATTGCATAGGTGACTCAACCTTTTGTAATATCACCTTTGGGACCAACGGGGTCCTCCGCTGATGACCCAGACAGAGGAATAGGTGGATATAATTGTACCGTCCCCTGTCCCCAAACCGGTCTCTGCTGATGTTCTGCCTCCGACCCACTCACCCCATAGCGAGGGGGTCTGTCTCTCACCTCATGTCCCACCGCTCCATAAGGTGGGGCTGTGGGACCTCGTGTCACTGTACACACCGTATGTTCATCTTCCTTATCCACAAAAAGAGCCACCTTTTTATCATCTGTGTTTGTCTTACATTCCTTTATTTTTTTGTCCCTTTCTTCCTTATCCTTAAGTGCTTTATTTCTCATATATTTCCGATTTGCCTCCTCCAACCACCTCTATGCTTGGGGAAAACCCAATTGTCTCTGTTTTTTAGTCCTAGTTCCTGCATCTACTTTCACATCCCTCACTAGTTTTGAACATGAAGTTTTATCTAATGTTCCGTTAAAATCATATTTGACTTTCCATTTTTTAAGAAATTGTACATTTCTTTTGTCTAAACTTTGCATATATTTTTCATCTTCATTTAAGTCCATATTGGTCTGACATTTACCACATCCTGACCCCATCTTTAGATATTAAAATTACTTTCAGTCCTTCCTTATGTTAAGATTTGTAAAGAAATCTTTTTTTTTTTTTTTTTTTTTTTTTTTTACTAAGGTCTTATTTCAAAATGACCTGACGCACAACAACCGGTTTCTAATCCTCCCTAAAACTTTTCCTGTCGACAATAAAAGAATCTTACCTGTCTCAGTCATGTGTCCCCTGTCCCAGTTTGGATACCGTCTCTTGGATAGGAATCAGAGAGTGACTGGCCTCTGTTAACGACAAACTAGTCAGAGGTCTTTCGTTACAAGGGAGCCGTAGATTCGACACCCTTCCCGCACGGGTGTTACAGCCTCTCTGTCCCCTGATTCATACCTTCGAAGAGGTAGCCCCACGTTGGGTGCCATAATGTTAATTAAAAATAAGAGGACATCACGTCTGTTAAAGGTAATAACGATTCTTTATTTTACTTGTACAAGGAGACACCAATACTCAGATGCAGTAGAAAATGTCTAACTAATACTGTTTTTGCTCTTGCTTTTATAGTGAGCTATGTACACAAAACACAGGAAATTTAACAAGGCCAACTGTCAACTTGAGCATTGCATAGATAAGCAACTTTAAGCTTCATCAAACATGAACTTATAATCACATATTCCACCCACAGGTCTAGCAGGTGTTAGACCTAAACAGTTCTGCTTTAGACAAACATGACCTATATCAAATGTCAAGCACAAGCTGATTTTCACATTTACTGCTTTGCTAGGCTGCTTTTAATCTAGGTCAAACCTCAAATTTATCAACACAGTTTGTTCTTCTTGTAGGTTAACGCCTTAAGCTTTTGCACGTACTTCACATTAGCAAGCCTACACATGCATATGTCAAACAGAATGAAAGCTGTTATTAAGCAAAATATTATTACACCATGATTCTGACTCCAGTTGCTTGTCTGTGTCAGCCCCTCCTGGAGAACATCTGTGTCAGTGTGAGATTCAATGACAGCTCCTAATTTGCAATCATCTGCAAATTTAGTTAGCCAGAGACCACTGACATTGACCTTGACTCCTGATAAGTAAATGCCAAAAAGAAGCAGTCCAAGGACTGATCCCTGAGGAACTACACTTGCGACTGGCCTCTTTGTAGAGGTGGACTCCCCAATTCTAACTTCCTGGTTCCTGTGTGTTAGCTACTTGGCTATCCACCGGGTGACATACGGGTTTGTACCTAACCTCTTACGTTTGTCAACAATGACTGAACGGGGTATTGTGTCAAATGCCTTGGCCACGTCAAGGTATGCAGTGTGAATGATTTCACCCTCATCCATTGCTTTGTGACCTTCTCAAAGAAGTCCACCAGGTTAAGTAGGTATGATCTGCCTTGATGAAACCAAACTAGGTTGGGTCCAGTGTCAAGAGGTTTACTGTATCTCTATTGATCATCTCCATGATAATTCTTTCCATAGCTTTACATATAAGACTAGTGAGACTTATGGATCTGTAGTTTCCAGGGTCTGTAGCTGGCCCTCCTTTGTACAGAGGAATGACTGTTGTCTTTCTCCATTCATGAGGCATGAAGCCTGTTTGGAGGCTACAGTTAAATAGTAATTCTAGAGGCCCTGACAGGTCATGTTTTATGCTATTTAGAAGGCATCCTGGGATATTATCTGGGCCCATTGATGCAGTGTTCTTGGTCTTAGAGAGAGCATTAAGGACCTGTTCCCTAGTGATAGTAGGGGGAGTTATATTTGATGATATTTCCTGAAGGAAGGTTGAGGGGGAAAGAGAGGAGTAAAATTGGAGTGGAATTTATCAGCCAGGAGGTTTGCTATATCTTCTGGCTCAGTATATGTGGCTCTATTTACAATGAGCTCTGCACACAATTGTGTATTGCCTTTGAGGTTGTGGACATAGCTAAAGAATGCTTTGTGGTTGCCCTTGGCCTGGGAGGCCAAACATACCTCAAATTAGGCTTTGGTAGACTTTATTTATCCCCTGAGTTATTAGTTTAGTTTAATGAGAGTGCTTTTATCCTGCTGGGTGCTGCACCTCCTAATTGTTGCCATGATTTTCTTCCTCCTGTTATGCAGCGATTGATTTTGTAATTCCACCAGGGTGGCTTTTTTTTTTAGTTACTTCTGTACTTCTTTCTGGTGGTTACAGCTGCCTCTATACAGCTATTAACATGTTTGTATAGGGTTTTTGTGAACAGTTCTGGATAGGCGGAAGTGTCCTCAGGGTTTATAGGGGCTTGAAATTTTGCCAGGTTCTTACTTAATAGCAGGAGGTTAACCTTAGAATAGTTCTTGAATATTCCCAGTTTAGCTGGGGGACCAGGTTTATTTTTACTTCAAAGGAGACCATTTTGTGGTCTGACCTTACCAGGGAAGGCATTACAGTAGGGAGTGTGCAACACTCTCCCATATTAGTGAGGACCAGATCCAGTATGGTACACCCCTGGTTGGTTTATTAACTATCTGGTCTAGGGGGTTTGTGTTTACAAAATCCAGGAATCTCTGTGCATGTATGTTTGATGTCATATAGGATTCCCAGTTAATAATGGGGTAATTAAAGTCACCCATGAATATAGTATTGGGTTGGATGGTTAGTGTTTCTAATTAGTTTAAATACATGGTATGGGTTTCTGGGGTCATAGAGGGGGACCTATAGCTTGCAAAAAAGTGGTATTGGATTTTACCTATGGTGATTTGAACATGGAGCAGCTCAAGTGCATTGTCTTGTTTGACCAGCCTTGAAGTATATTTATTTTTGATGTAAATAGAGACACCTGCCTCTGAAGTAGCTGGTCTAAATGTGTGAAACGCATTATTACCCTGCACTGTTGGTGTGCTGTCTGCGGCTTTAAACCACATCTCAGAGACTGCACAGACATCAGCATTATCTGGGGTAAAAAGAGCTTCCAGGGAGTGGATTTTTTGGAAGATGTGGACATCTGTGCAGTCACAGAAACTTTGTTCAGGGCCATGGAGAGCACCCTGGCCTTGCCGGGTTATAATGCCTTCCACATGTTCAGACTACAAAATGAACATGTGAGAACTAAAGGTATAGGAGTATCAGTTTTCATAGAAGAAAAATACACCTCTAGATTGGTTAAACAGAATGATTTCCTCAAGTTACTCCAAGTACAAATAACTGTAGGAAAGTACCCCTACAGGTATTATCATTTACAGGTCCTCTTCCATAAACCTTGATATCTACACTGCCTACATGGATCTACTGAGTTGCTCAAAATACAAACAAACACTCTTGTTAGGGGTGACTTTACCTACCCATCCATAGATTTAGTAAATTATACATGTGCTAACATGCTCGCCCAAAAGTTCTTGGACTTCGTTAACTCCAATTCCTTGGAACAGATAGTTGGCACCCTCACAAAGAACCCAAACATTCTTGATCTAGTACTCAGCAACATGGGAGACTGGAGTACCCACAAGTGCGCAGTCCTGCCTAGTGAAGTCTCATCATAAATCAGTTTTGTTTGAAGTAATGATTACATCAGAACAACCCATTCAGGAGAAATTAGGCAAAAAAAAACTTCTCCAAAGCCAAATACAACCTCTTCAGAGATGACATTAGCAGCTTCAGATCTCCTGTCCCCACTGACAGCAAGGACACCTACAGTATACTGGGATATACAGCAATGCTCTGTATAAACATATATGCAATTGTATTGACTCAACTGTACCTGACAGGACCAAAGCAAGATCATCTAGAAAGAACAAGCCCGACTGGTGGACATCTGCCATAAATAGGCTATATAACAAGAAGAAAAAATTGCTGTCTAAGAACATGAAAGAACAATCTCAGAATTGGAAGCACACCCTTCTCAGTTTGAACAAGCAAATAAGACATCTTGTAACGTCCTCTAAAGCTAACTACAAATCTAAATAAGCATCCCTGGCTAAGAATAATGATAAGGCATTCTTTACCTACATCCAAAACCTTAAAGGAAAAGACCAGATTTGCGCTGAACTTGTGGCGAATGGTACCACATATACTAAACCTGTAGAAATAGCCAACCTACTAGCAGACAGGTATAGTAAAAAACTATCCTTGCTTCCCACACCACATATACCCCCCGAACATTCTTATCACTTGTTCTCCACCTAGTATCTCTAAAAAGCAGGTCTTAAGCACTCTCTCCAAAGCCTAAAATACAGCCTCTATGGGACCTGATAATATCCCAGATTGCATTCTAAATGGGTTAAAACAGAAGTTAGCAACACCTTTGAGCACTCTCTTTAACCACAGCCTAAGCACTGGTTTTATCCCTGCAGAATGGAAAACAGCTACCATCATCCCCTTACACAAAGAGATGCATCTACCAACACTGAGAACTATAGAACTATTTGCCTAACTAGCCTTATCTGCAAGGACATGGAGAGAATCATCATGGACCTTATCAAAAAAGACATAGGATGCCTTCAAACACTTGACCCGACCCAGTTGGGTTTTGTCAAAAGCAAATTGTGCCTGTTGAACCTGGTGGACTTCTTTGAGAATGTCACCAGAGCCACAGACAAGGACAAATCTGTACATACAGCCTATCTAGACTTAGTCAAGGCCTTTGACACAATCCCCCACTCAGGCATTATTGAAAAACTCACCCAGTTGGGGATCAACCCATATATTGTCAGGTGGGTTGCAAACTTTCTTACCAACAGAACATATACAGTCAAAATAGGGGATTCCGCCTCCACCAGCAGACCTGTTATCAGTGATGTTCTACACAGATGGATGCTCTGACCTCTGTTGTTTGGAATCTACTTCTTGGAGGTACAGACAAAAACAAAAGGTCTCTGGCTGATAAAGTTTGCTGAAGACTGCAAACTGGGTGCAGTTATTGTGTCTCTAAATGATGTCAGCATTCTATAAGAAGAGCTTACTCATGCCAATGATTGGTGCCAAAGTCATGGACTTAAACTCTTGCAAAAAAATGCATTATCATCCCCTTCAGCAAGGGCAATGTCTCTGCAGATTACCATATTAATAGCAACACTCTAAGCTCTAAATCAGTGGTCAGAGATTTGGGCACACAGGTTGATAGCAACCTTACCTTTAATCACCATGTCCCCAGAGTGGTAAAGAAGGCTTCTACATTGCTCACCTCATAAGTAGGGGCATAGCTTCCAAAATAAAAGAGTTTATAACCCCCCTGTACTCTTCCCTAATCAGGCCAATAATAGATTGCAATGCTTCCTTTGGTATGTACCTTGCTAGGCACCTGCAGCAACTAGAGAGGCCTCAAAGGTTTCTCACAAAGAAAATTCAGGGTCTTCAGCACAAGTCATATGCTGACAGACTGAAATCACTGTGACTATACTCTATATACCATACAGACTACTCAGAGGTGACCTGTGCCTTGCAAAAATAGCAAACTCTGATCCTGCCTTAATGGCTATGCTGCACATTCGAAAGTCAAATGGTACATGATTCACTCACTCTAGGGATCCTAACCTTGCCTGTGACGTCAACAGGACTTGCTGGAGAGACAGAAATACCTCACAGAGGCTACCTCTCCTCTAGAAGAAACTTCCAATTCAAGTTAAACAGAACCCTTCATTGACCCTTTTTAAGTGTAACTTGGACGATTGGATGGGAAACTGCAAATTCACCCCAGGAGTTTCAGCTGTGTCCCTCTTGGACGGGGGGGGGGGGGCAGTCAGTGCTGATTTACATCAATTTGTAATCATTGACCATATCTCTAGACACTATAGGTTATAAGGGTTGAACTTGGCTAGGCCTGTAAGGGCCCGAGGGCTATTATCCTAGTAACCTCCTATGATCCTATTATCCTAAGATATTAATGAGAATGAAAAACATTATAATTAGGAAAAGAGAGAACAGGGAAGACTATCTGATCAGTTTGCAGGGAAGGATTTAATGCATGTGAAAGGTAACAGTTTACAGCGAGAATAGAACACAATATTGGAGGTTTCTGTGAATATAAAGAACAGACAGAATGATTACAGGGAAAGAGTGAGTTAAATGTAACAACATTTGGATGTAATATATGAATGCTTGAAGAATAGCAAAATATGTAATGGTGAATTTAACCAGTTGTGCTTGATAAGAACAGATGCAGGAGTTACATTTGTAGTCCTTTCATTTGATTTTGCATCATGAAAAGATAAAGGGTAACATGCATGTAAAATTACAATGCACAGATTAACTAGCATAAATTATGTCTTTACAAGCTGAATAGCTGAAGTGTATCTGTTATATAATTTACACGATTCTGGAACTTATTGTGTAAGTTCCTATTTCATACTACCAGAAGTATTATGCATGTTATTGGAAGCATGACTTATTTCAGCCATTTGTATGTTTTATATCATGGATGTGTGAGGTAAGAGATACTGACACTAAAAGATGAGACTTCTTTAGACAGATAAGCAGGTCTGATACCATGAGAAGGTTAGCTAATCCTCACTTTTCTGGAAGAGTGATGGCTTCCCTCACAAACAAACAGAATTTGATAAACACAGTCTACTTCTCTTCTTACTGTATGTGCCAAAAGAAATGATAGTCTGTTCATGATTTTTTCCAGTTAAGAAGCATTTCTAAGAGAAATGGGCCAATGATGATGGCACCACTATGGATGGACTAGCAACTTCTCCCATTATTTATGCCCTCTGCTCCACTATTATGCAAATGGTGGAGATCACATGTTGTACAATATGTGTGACCTGTTTCAGGAAAGGAATTCCATACTGAAAAGTGACCATACGTGACCACTGAAATCTGCCAGTCATTATCTGAATGATTTGTTCCAAGGGATTATCTGCTCCATTAACTCTTTAGGAAGGATATGGGTAAAATTAAACCCTTTGATAGCATACCACTGACAGTTATACAGTTCCATCACTAGGCCTAGATACTAGAATGTTTCTCTACTTTGCACTGTTTTAACCTTCCTTGGAACTAACTATAAAAAATTACATCCATCTTGTCTGTTGAATGATCCCAGGCAGTAGGAAGACACAATGATCTTAAGCTAAGCATGAATATTTGATGTAATTCTTACTGATAGGCCTCTTGTTTATATTAGAAAGCAGCTGTATTTTTTACTGATCAAGTAATCTCTAAATGCTAGGTGCCATTCCCTACTTTCTTAAAATCATGTGCTACTGAAAAATATTACAACTATTTGTTATTTTGCTTGTATGTTGCTTGCAGCTTAATAACTTAGACACATTGAACAAAAAAAGAATACTTAATCTAGTCTGGATGCATTTGTTACACTAGTCATGAGGATGGAGCACTGCTTATTATACCTGGATTGGAGACATTGCCAAATTATCTGACATTTTCTTGTGTTTAATTCAAGAACCAACAATCATTTTGGATTATATACAAGACTCAGAAGGCTTCTTCAATCAATGGCCTTTCTTTAGACTGTGCGTGTTTTACCAAAACTGTCAATCAAAAAATGTCCTGCTATCTGTTTTCCATACAAATATGACCCCTACTGTGCTTTACGCCTGTTGTCGCTCTTAAAATTTTTTCCCAAAACAATGACATCACAAATCAATTAACAAATTAAAAGCACATTGTCAAGCACTTGTCTCCCTAAAACCCTTTTTGAAATAGCGACCTTTGAAGCATTAAAGTATTATGAAACACTAAACTGTTATTTTTAAGATAGTGTTTAAAAATGTAAGTGCTTGACAATGTGCTTTTAATTTGTCAATTGATTTGTGATGCCATTAATTTGTATGGTTTTAAATGCTTCTGTTTTTTAAGAGAATGTATGTCAGATGAAGCGGTGAATACCGTGAAAGCGCTAACATAATAAATTTTGTTATTTTTCTTTTTCCTGCTGTGAGTAACTGAGGCTGTTTCTTATTTATTTTTTGCTGTTTTGCTGCTGCTGGTTACGCTGCAAGTGCAAGCTGTTTTCTTCTTTAGAAAATGAAAAGGATCTGTGAGTATTAATCACAGCTGGTCAGGATTGAACCAGCAGGAGTATATTATGAAAACTCTTTCAGCAGGCAATAGATTGCTGGGGTGGATCTTTGGAAGGATAGGCTCAGAAGCAAAAAAGAAATATTCCCATGATACCAGACCATTGTCAGGCCATACCATGAGTGTCCTGTGCAGTTCTAGATGTGACACAAGGATTAGAATGCCAGCTGTTGAACACTAACAAGAGGAAAGCTGTCTGAAGGGTGCATAAGTTGCATGGGGAAAGGACATGTCCAGAGACTATAAGAGTAAAAGCTCTTCTCACCCATGATCTGAATAGAGTGTAGTTGGGAAATGATAAGGGTACAGAGAAACATTTCAGAGAGATGTCAAAGTATTTTATTTTCCTGAAATGGGAGCACCAACACAGTGTATACGGATTAGCTCTTGTTTTGGTCTTCTTCACAGAGTGGGGTGCAGGCTATTGAAATGGACTACCAGAATCACTGGTTGAGAGGAATTCCACAAATCCAGTTAATATGACACTGGACAAGTGGAGAAGATGTGAGGGAAAAGACAGAAAGGAGGGAAGGTTGAAGGCTAAATGCAGTTAATAGATTAGATAAGCTTATGTTTTCCTTCTGTCCTCAGGCTAATGCAAATAATGACTGCTTAGTAGGATTTTTTTTGTGTAAAAATCAATCAACATCTGGGAAAGAAAATAAAGGATCTAGAAATACAGTAGTCATACTGTATTCGGAAATGATTTGTAAAAGAATGATAAATGATACATATTGGTGAGGGGAATAATTTACTTTCCTTGTTTTAAACATTGTACACATTCATGTATAAATTATAAATACATATGCTGTGTCTTTATTATGATATATTGAGACAATATAAAAAAGGAGAAATAAATAACACAGACATGTGACATACACGGACATGTGACATAACTTTTTGTCTGGAGCAGACACAGTGTCAGACATGTTCACACTATGTAGGAGGATTTGGGTGTATCAGCCAGAAATTCATTTCCTTCTTCCTTTCCATTTATTCCTGGAACATTAATAACTGGGTTGCATTTAAACCAAATTAAAATTGACTGGCACATAATCTTTTTTTCCTGATTGGTTGTTTTTGTTTTTTTTTTATATTTACTGAGCCTTACTTGACAACTATGTTATGCCTTATTTGTTTTGAAACACACAGGTATAAGGATCACATACTGCCACTGACATGGCAGTTGTATAAAGTCTACAGAATTGTGAAGAAGGTATTTAAAACATGACTATTGTGCATAGACACAATACAAGCATGCATTTTTTGTTGGTCGTGCATGAGTGTAGACTGAAAAGTTGAAGGTCAGAATGCTACTCCGAGTTACATTTCATATTTTTCCCCTTGAGGATTTAAGACCTCTTGCTTTTGACTTTACATTCATTAACTTTGTTACCTTCACTCTACTCTTAGACAAGCCCATTTCTTCTTGTTTTGACTCACTGTGTTCCTTACTATGGCTAGATAACTAGTTATGTATTAACTTTATTGCCCCCATATAATATTTCAGTTTATTAGATTTTTTCTAATGTTTCTTTCCTTTCAGAACGTGTGGACATTACATTGGTCCCTGTCCCTTAAATAACAGGAAATCTGCCAAAAGGTATACCACTGTGTAACGTAATCAAGTTTTACATGAAGAGCCTACCTTTAACCAGTTAATTATGTACCTGCCCTGTGCTGGAAAGTGGCTATGACATTCTCTCCAAAGGAGTGGCCCTGCACTCTAAGGACCACTTACCAAATTGGCCACTGTCCTTTTGTTAGACCATTGGTTTACACTGTGTAAAACATTTACTTCTTATCCCTAGTTTCTTGTTGCCTGTATTCAGTAAATGTGAGAAAAGCTGTTCTTTCTTCTTTGTGTTTCCAAGCTAATTATTGAGCACCAGCTGTAATCTGATTGCTGTCCATAATAAATGGGCTAAGGGTTCCTCTACTCGTAACATCATACCTCTATATCCATAAAATGCAGTAGTGACACCCACCCAAACTCGGACCCAACCCAGCATATTCAGGCACGAGGCAGCATATCCCCCATCTGCTCCTTTATCACTATCATCTCATCCACTATCCCACTCTGGCCTTCATATATACCATACCAACTTATGAAGTATTTATAGCAAGCTCCCTGCAGTGCATGCATGAATAAAAGTAAACGCTCCAGAGAACTTAGTTGCCATAGAAATGAAAAAATTGGCTTGCTAGGCTATAAGATTATCAGATTAGAAAGAGTCAACAAAAAGCTGGCACTTGATATCTGTCTTTTCTTTAACATCCTGCTAACTTTCTCTTACTCAGAAATTCTGATAACTGTGCTAAACCTAAACACTCATAAGACAATCACAGTCACAGGTAAATACATATCTCCAGGTAACAATGCTAAAACACTGAAAAGATATTCTGTTTTGGGCCTCCTCAAAAATCCACCATGAAACCATAATATCAGATGATGTTTATTTAGATTGACTAACCACATAGTCTGAAAATACAAGTAATAATATACATCTGTAAAAAAAATCACCCTACTTATAACCACACCAACTAGATATAGCAAAGCCACAGCTAGACATTCAACCCTCACACGAATCCCAACATCCTCTTCAAATAAAATATCATCCCACAGAATTCTGTCAGACAGCCTAAGTGACCTCTTACCAGTCTATATTGTAAGATACCAAAGTAAGAGCCACAAAACAGATCATTATAGCCTGGCAAGAAAACGTACTATTTTTCATCGGCACACTTTTATTAATGTGTGGATTATCCTTAACCGAGAGTCACCGAAGACTCTCCCGTAAATGATGCTGTGTTTGATGTCATTAAAATCTTCCTATGTGCTCTACACACTCTGGCCCACACTCAGAATAAAAAGATTCAAAGTCAGCTAAGCAAGTCATGAAACAAAACAAAGCATAGAAGCTCTGGACAAAAACTAAAATAGTTCTGACTTTACTAGCATATAGACAACTATGATAACTAACAAAATAACTTATCACCAGAGACAAGAAAGGCTATTACTCAGCCTTTCAAAACATACATACTAATAATCCAAAGCTCTTCTGGGCCTCCATCAATAAACTGTTAAATCTAAGACAAGTTATACAGCCAGCAGCAAATGCACATTGACAAAATGATACAATAGCTAACCAATTCAATAATAACTTTATACAGACTAGAGGGTCACTAACCATCCAGGTGACTAGTCAAGGTCTTGATGTCTCTATTTAATCACATAACCTCTTTCAGTGTTTCTTCTTCCAATCAGTTCCTAAAGATACCTTCCTAAAATACTTCAAAAAGTTAAAGCCTACAACAATTGCCCTTGACAATCTACTTGGTGAATATTGTAAAATAACAGCCAATGCTATTGCATATTCAATTTCAAGTCTGATAAATTGATCCATATCTGAAAATAAAGTTCCCTGACTTAAAAAAAAAATCATATATTATTCCACTGCTCAGGGGTGGAATCAACAGAGATTTTTTGAACTATAGGCCAATTGCCATCTTATTGCCCCAGTCAAAATATCAGAAAAATATTCACTTGCAACTTCTCAACTATCTAATAGACAAACAGATTCTGTCTTTAACTCAACATAGCTTCCATCCTCATCACTGCACAATTATCACTTTGCTTGATTTTATTAATACTGTCAACACCCATACAAATGTTGGAAGCCTAGTTTCCACCACCTTCCTAAACTTATTAAAAGCTTTTGATATTGACTCTCACCAGATGCTTATATATAAATTCCTGTCCTTAGGAGTGACAAACACTTCACTGCGATGGTCCCATGCTGCCTCTTAAGCACAGTACAAGCTGTGCAATGCAAAAATAATTTCTTCACATTCTTACCTGTAACTATTGATGTCCTGCAAGGATCTATACTAGGCCCCAAACTTTGCATCACATTCATCAATGAGCTCTACACTGCTACAAGAAATGCTACCCTAGCTCAATATGATGATGAGTAAACCCTGATTTGCTCTGATGAATCTCTCTGTCCGATTTGCAAGACCTTATACAACAATCCTTATTGACCATAACATTGCTACATAATTCACAACTGCTACTAAACCCCCCAAAAAATGACTTACTGTTCTTAACTCCAAGACACATCTTTATCAAAACAACAAAATTCACTATCATCTCAGCCAATAACACCAGTATAGATACTGCTATATCCATTAAATTAAATCACAAAGAATTACTGGGTGTAATCATAGATGACCAGCTGAAATTCAACTACCATGTATCATACATGATTAAAAGAAATAATCATAAAAAAACTATGTTCATAGGTTCATAGGTTCATACTAGGCTATCTGCCCGAGGGCATTTACAAGCCTAGCCCATAGTTTTGTGGCTTACGCCACCCCTTTAGTATGGGGAACTATACCCATTATTTTGCTGTGCCTCTGTTGAGCAGTGACACTGAGGTAATCCCTGGGGTATATCTGCGATCTCCCATCCATTGGTCAAGATTTCTCTTGAACAAGGCCAGCGAGGTGCTCTGCCTCACATATACCGGGATTTTATTCCACAGCATAGGGAGTCTTTGGGTGATGAATCTATCCCTCCAGCACGTCCTATTAATAGCCGTGTCGAGGTTTAAGTCTCCCGCCCTTGTGGCTCTGACGGATCTAGATTTTTTGAGGTGAAGCATATTCATCAAATCTGGGTTTGACATGGCCTTGTATGTTAGGCATAGGTCACCTCTGAGCAAGCGGTGGCGACTGAATAGAGCTGGAGTTCTTTCAGTCGGGCAGCATAGGACAGATGTTTGAGACCCTTTATCCTTTTGGTGAGGAACTTTTGTGGCCTCTCCAGCTGCTGCAAGTGTCGGGTCAGATACATTCTGAATTGGGCATTGTACTCAATCATTGGTCTGATGAGTGATGAGTATAGGGAGACTATGACCTCCCTTGATCTAGATGAGAATCCCTTCATGATAAGGTGGGCAATGTAGAAGGTCTTCCTAACTACTTTAGCTACATGGGTATCGAATGACAGACTACTATCAACCTGGGTCCCCAGGTCCCTGATAACTTCTTCTGTGCTCAGTGGATTGCCACCTATTTGGTAGCTAGGGGTAACCTTGTTTTTCCCGAAGGGTATGACTATGCATTTTTTGGCATTTAACTTTAGGCCATGGCTCTGGCACCAGTTATCCGTTTCTGTGAGACCCTTCTGAAGGATATCTGTGTCAGATGTGTTTTCTACTATGGCGCCCAGTTTGCAGTCATCTGCAAACTTTGTCAGCCATAACTCTCCTGTGTTTGCTTGTACTTGAGAAGTAGATGCCAAACAAGAGTGGGCCCAGGACTGAGCCCTGTGGTACACAACTTGTGACAGGCTTTAAGTCTGACATGGCGCCAGCAACTCTGACCCTGTGGGTTCTGTCACTCAGCCAGTTTGCAACCCATCTTGTGATGTATGGGTTAACATTTAAGCTGATGAGTTTTTCAATGATACCCGAGTGGGGTATTGTATCGAAGGCCTTCGCCAGATCGAGGTAGGCTGTATGGACTGCCTTTCCCTCATCAATGGCTTTGGTGACTGTTTCGAAAAAGTCAACCAAGTTTAGAAGGCATGATCTGCCTTTGACAAAGCCAAACTGGGATGGATCCAAAGTCTGCAAATTCCCTATGTCTTTATTTATGAGGTCCATTATGATCCTCTCCATGGCTTTGCAGATAAGGCTTGTCAAGCTAATGGGCCGGTAATTTCCAGGGTCGGTGGAGGCACCGCCTTTGTGAAGTGGGACCACAGTTGCAGTGCGCCACTCCTGGGTACGTATCCAGAGGTAAGACTATGATTAAACAGCTGTCCTAGCTGTGGGTTTAATTCCTCGTTGAGTTCATGGAGCACACAGCCGGGGACACCATCAGGTCCCATGGATGCTGTGTTTTTGGTTTGGAGAGAGCAGTTCTCACTTGGGCGTTGGAGATGTTTGGGGGCTGCAATCGCTTGGTATAGATATCTCTCCTTTTGGGGAGGGGAGAAGTTTGCACTGAACCTGTCAGCCAGTATGTTGGCAATGTCTGTAGGATCAGTAATCTTCACATCATTTTGAACTAGTTCTGAGCATATCTGGGAGTTTCCTCCCAGGTTTCTAACATAGCTAAAGAAGGCCTTATGATTGTCTTTTGAGTCTTTAGCTATTTTTCTCTCAAAATTTGCTTTGGATGATTTTATGAGAGCTCTTAGTTTTTACTTATAGTGATCAAGGGTGTCTTACCTTTTAAGGATTTTGCTCTATCTTGTAGTAGCTTCCTCCTTTTGTTGTAGAGTTTGTTTATGGCTGGGGTCCACCAGACTGGACGTTTGCCTTTGGTACAAAGAGTCTTTGTTTTGCTTGGGATTGCCTTATCCATGCAGTCCTGCAGGTGCTGGTAGAAGGCATTTGTAAGTGATTCAGCGGCTTGAGTACTGTTTTCTGCCGGCTCGGGGGCCTTAAAGGAGACCACACTAGTCTTTAGAAGTGTGAAGTCGGCTTAGACGGCGTTCTTTACTGTGGTCTTTTTATTTCAGGTGGGGTGGGATGAGGACCTCCAGCGAGATTAGTTTGTGATCTGATCTCACCAGTGAGGGGTATACTTCGGTGTTGAACATTGTGCTCCCATGTTCGTGATGATGAGATCAAGTATGTTTTCTCCTCTTGTGGGGATGGTGACTAGTTGTTCCATGGCATTTGAGTTTATGAATTCCAGGAACTTTTGGGCTAGGGTGTTTGGGCTTGAGTAGTGTTCCCAGTCTATATTAGGGTAATTGAAGTCACCTAGTATGATGGTGTTTGGTGATACATTTATCCCCTCTAGTGTTTTCAGGAAGGCCATGTGAGGTTCCTGAGTTTGTGAGGGTGGCCTGTAACATGCTACAATTTGCAGAGCAGTCTTGCCTATGGTTAATTGCACCTGGATGGTCTCCGATGCATCGTGCGTTGCCACCAGTCTTGAGGTGTGGGTGTCTTTGATGAATATGGATACCCCCCCTCCTTTCTTGGTATTGTCCGGATTTTGGGGCCGGAACGCATGATAAGAGGTAAAACCTGATAGTGCTGGGGTGCTCTCAGGAGCCTTGAACCAGGTTTCTGTCACTACACAGACATCGATGTTCTCCATACTGAGAAGGGCCTCGAGTGCGTGCATTTTGAGATTTAGACTTCTGTTCATTGCACATAGTCAAAACTTACTCAGTGATATACATAGAAGGTATAAAGCCTCTACTTTCTTATTGCTATCTCCCTTTATGCCACGTCACTCTTCAGTAACCTTCAGATCTCACAACTATCCAGACTTGAACAATGTTTTAATGAAATAGCCAGATTTGCAGTAAGCTGGAACAACATAACATACCACTGCCTAGCCCTCAGCAAATTAAATTGATTAGTGCTACCACATCACCTAACTTTCTCTCAGCTAATTACAATTCACAGACTTCTTTATAAGCTAGAAAATTGCCCAGACCTTAACAACTTAATGCAATACTACTCCCTTAATAGAAGGTCTATAGAAAACTCAATATAACCAAATCATCTAATACTGCAGCTGACTCTCTATATTCAAATAGTGTACTTAAACAATTAAACCACATCTCACCACCACTGAAATCCATTCTAAATGCAAACTCATTTAAAACACAACAAAAACTTCACTTATTAAATCAATGGATCTGCTTTGGTAAATCTCCAGGATAAATGCCATTGTTAACTTTAGCATGCCATATTATCAAACCATTTCTCTTCATTCAGAATCCTGTGCTCCAGAACTAGTCTTCATCAATGCCTGAATAGTCATACTAGCATTATGCATCTCCCAACCATATTCATAGTTTTGCTGCAGCCTCCATCTCTATAATGTATATAAACCTTATGCTAACTATATATATATATATATATATATATATATATATATATATATATATATATATATATATATATATCTATATATATATATATATATATATATATATTTATCTATATATATATATATATATATATATATATATATATATATATATATATATATACACACATATATGGATTTACTTCACAATGCTGAAATTTCAGAATGCATATGGCAGACACCATATGACCAACATCCGAAATCTCGACATTGTAAGTAAACCATGTAAAAGGAAAATAAAATTTCCTTTCTACTGCTTGGAGGGGGGGCTCCGCCCCCTGCCCCCCACCCCCCTTAACTTTAATATGCCAACTCAGAGATCGCACTACAGTGAAGGAATGGAAATCTTTCCATTCCGCACTATAGTGAGATGTCGGTTCTGCATTGTCGGCATTCCGAATGTCGATCATATTGTGTTGGCCATATGGTTGTCGGCATTCTGGACTGTCAGCAATGTCAGGTAGACCCATACATATATATATATATATATATATATAGTTTCTCAACCTGATTTATGCTCCACCTCTTAATTACATTTTAACATTTTCTCGCCCTCCCTAGTCCCTTGCCTCACCTCCATTTCTTTGAATTCTTAAGCACTAACCAAATTATCTGTTTGTTAAACCCAGTAGTACACCTTTTCAAATGCTCCACGTTCAGCATCTACTAATGTATATAAGAATCTTTTATACCATAATACTTTGCCTTTATTTCATATGAATATATATAATTGACAAATTAATGGGCAGGATTCACAAAGCCTCCGTGTAAGAGTTATAACTCATACACGGAGGCTGCAGTTAAACGGAGTGATGTCAGCATGCTCTGCATATTCAGGAGAGCATGCTGAATCACACCACCCCACAGGGTGGGAGGATGACATAATGGTTAAGGTGTTTACCTTACAGACACAAGGTGCAGGGTTTGATTCTCACATGGGGTAATTGGTTAGGCTTGAAATGGCCCACAAGGGTAGTTAGCCTAGTACTAATCTATGAACCTATAAATCTATGAACCTAAGTCTAACACGGTCCGTGTAAGACATTTGGGGGCGTGTCCGTAGGCTGAGCCCTGCAAGCGGACACGCCCCCATAAGTGTAAAGGTGTCCAAAGTAGACACCCACAACAGAGTCCACGGAAATGTGAATAAACACAACACAACACATGCCCCTACAGACTATTAAACATAAAAGAAATCTAAATGAACATGTCATATTTTTTTTAAATAGTAAAAATGTTTAAGCATGAGTGCGCTCGTTTGCGCGAGCGTGCCCGTAGCGCAGCTACAGTTAGCAGTCAATGGGAAAGCATATAAGAACTAAATATGCAAAATAAGCCAGGAAGCAATAGCGTAGCGGTAGAGATGCCGGCTGCAGAGCAGGCATTCATGGTTCGAGCCCCCACAACACCATTTTTTTTTTTTTTTTGCAAAATAAGCAGGAAAAAAGTCCCTGACACATATGTACACATAAAACCAGAATATATGTAAAATGCAATGAAATAGCCCATTTATATTGAATAAATGTGAGCTAAGAAATGAATAGAAACTGCCAGATGTGCCTATAGCTGAGCTACAGTTCAACAGAGTGAGTGTATGTGCCCGTAGATAAGCATTGGTCCAACTGGTGCAAACTGAGTGCCCATAGCTGAGCAGTGGTTTACCATGCTAAATATATGTGCCCCTAACTGAGCTGAGTGGAATATGCGTGCCGATAGCCAAATGAGGCTTAAAGCAGTGTACCCCGTTTGCGCGGAGCTGCGCACCGCGCAAACAAGCTAACCGACGGGCAACGTTCAGCAAGCCGTATCAAAACTGCCTTTACACAGACACACCCCTCAACATGTCTAGACAGTCATGAAAAATAAAAAGCAGTGGCCAGGTTCGAACCCAGGATACTATACACCATAGTCAAGGTACAGAACCACTAAGCCATGACAGCAGTACCTAGAAATGCAATAATAGTTCATATATAGGAATGAATACAAACTACAACATGATAATGCATTTTTACTGAAGTTGATACAATTCCAAAATGGCCAATCACAGATATGTGCGGGAAAAACGGACTATATAAGAACCATAGGCGGGAATACACAGCATAAACGATTGTAGAACAGACCTGCAGGCAGAATGTCAGGTGTAGGAGAGGGTAGTCGCTTTTGAGAGCAGAGGTGGGGTGTTGAGGAGTCCAGGTACATGGCCTGGCTCCTAGTCCACAACCATGAGGCCCAACTCATGCAGGGCCAGGTCCTCTGGGGAGCGTACAGGGCTGAGGCGTGGGACCAGTTGGCTCATGAACTCACCAGTGCCACAGGAATTTCAAGGACAGGTGAGCAGGTCCGTCACCACCATGCGGACCTGAAGAGACGCAAGCAGGACCAACTGAACCTTTGGATCCAGGAGGCCCGGCAATCACCCAACGCCCCACCACTGAGTAAGTAACAATTAATTATGTATGTAGAAAGTTAAACTACCTGAAATTATGGAGATGTGTATTCCAATATCACTTCATTTATATTACAGCTGCAGGTGTCCGTTCTGCGAACCGCAGAGCCTATGCCGATAGGCTGGTGCGGTTGCGCCACCAGGCAGGTCAGTAATCCACTACCAGTAACTGTAAAGATATATAAATGTATGACAGTCAGCAAAAGAGTGCAGTGTAGCCAGGAAGGAATTAAATCTGCAAGTAACAGTGTGAAAGTGTATGCAAGTATTGCTTGATTACAACAGTTCCCAGCCTGAAAGTGTAAACTAAACATGAAACTGTCCAACATATATTTTGAAATAAAAATGCCCTGCCTGTAAGAAAATAGTACACAACCTGCAGCAGCATGTAAAGTATAGCTGCAGAAGAGGATGAAATCACATGTGTGAAATATATCCCTGTGGAAATACTGAAACATGACAGAAGTGAGACTGCTGGAAAGAACTGTAATAACCACTGTTAAAACATGTCAATAAAGCCTAGAAGTACCAGTCTGAATAGTAACATGAAAGCAAGTGAGAGAGTGTGAGAAAGTGTCAGGAATACAGCAATACAGTAGTAATACCCCTGAATAAACTATACTGCAGTCAGGACAGAATTAAATGCATGTGAGACTCAGAACCAAACAGCAAAATCTGTTCAAAGTGTTGCTGCATGTGGAATGTGTACCCCAAAATCTGGATATGTTGCTCCCAGTCTGAAATACGCAGATAGGATGATTGTCTGATATACCAAACATCCACACTTGTCTACAAGTATATAAAGCAAAAGTAACAGGATGATGTATCTGAGCAAAGCTTGATATGAATGTATATGAACAGCAATAAAATGTAGATTGATGTTGCAGTAACAGTCGCATCTGCAAGGTGAAGTAGTTAACATATAGGACACTGTAGTTAGAACAGTAGTGTGTATATAACTGTAGCTATTAGAAATGTACAGCATATGTATTTGTATTCGAAGGTGTTAATATTACTTTATTTACCCCACCCTCTAACCACCTATAACCCATTCCACGTGAAAATGGTATGTGCAATCACAATTAACACCCCTGGACGTCTGTCCTGTTGGGTCATATATATTTGCATGTCTGTTGATGCATCCGCCCTGTTCATACATCCACACCTGATGGCCTGTTGCCATCAATCAACCCTGCATGTTGTTGGACTGTGTATTACTGTTCAAATTATGCATGTGTTTTGCACGCTGTTCAATGGTGTGAATATCTGGGTGTTTGGTTAATGGGAATACTAATGCATGCTGTTACAAATAACTGTGAATGGTATTATATGTCACTAACCCAAACTGTCATGACATAATGCAAAACATAGAACGACAGGGAAGGCGGGTTCCAGCGGACCCACCTCTCCCACCTCAGCTGGCGAGTGCACCTGGCACTAGTGCCGAGTCCGGACCCTCCTCCGGTGGCCCTGTGCCACCTGCGGGTGGAAGCGCTGCAGGGATGGGGCTCACCCCTCTGCAAGTGTGGCGGAGGAGATCCACCACTCACCGTCCGTAGTGTCCGGACTGTGGTGCGGAGGGAGATTCGGGACTCTGTCCTTGAGCCCCTACGCCAGCTCGAGGTACGGTGGTGCAACTAACGGGCATGCCCGTTGCCCCACCTACACAGCCCCCAGCACAGCCTCATCCTGGGCAGTGAAGGGACAGTGGCAACTGCCTATGGGTGGGGATATCAGTTCCACTGTTGCCATCTGTGGGCTCATGGGCTCTGGATATCCAAACCTCCGTCCCCGTCATTTGTGTAACCCCCCCCACATGTGTCATACACCGCCCCTGTATGCGTCTTGTTTGTCTTGTCTGTTTACCTACCCAGCCTACCTCCCCATCTGAACCAACTTCCTTCACCTGACATACCACTCTTACCTGAAAAAAAAAAAAGGGCACTCTGTACCCACAAAAAAATTACGCCCCATACATAGCTGCCCATTCCGCACACATGTCCACTGGACATGGACCCTATCAATTACAATTGGCTGTACAACAAGTATTATTGTTGTCCTGACACCTCTCCCAGGGGTGGAAGGTTTCAAATGTCACACCAAATTACATACATATGCACAGCTGTTGCTGATGAAGTAATGGGCAGCTATGGGCCTTACCTACATCCCTCCTGCACATCCCAAGCTTGTTTCCCTACTGTCTTACCGTCTTTGTAACCCCTTTATCACCACTTTCCTGTCTCCCCATTTTCTTTTCTTTCAAAGAAAATAGCGCGGGTGTGCGCCAGAGTAAGCACCGTTAAGCGGTTGTAACCGGGTGTGCGCGGAGCTAACCGCCAGTGCGCATGTGTGAGCTCTGCGCAAACCAGCGCTAGCCCGGTTACAACTGCTTAAAAGTGCCTTAGTCACTGTGATTGACAGGTCCTGTACTCAGTTCAAAAGAAAAATAAACTCCCACTGTCAGTCCCGAACCCAGGACCTGGGAAACACTAGTCTGTACACCCTACCACTAAGCCACAAATCTTATGCAAGCACATTGTGCTAAAATAAATATAACATGTAAAAGTAGGGATGAATGTAAAGGGAATATAGGATGTGTAGTACACAAAGCATGCCATTTAAAATAAATGTCACAAACAATGGATATCCATAATAGTAGTGTGTGAAAAGAAACAGCCATGCTAGTTGGCAGCCTGTAGATAATAAGGTCAGTTAAAGTACATAGGTATATGTATGCATATGTACATATATATATATATATATATATATATATATATATATATATATATATATAAATACATCTAGATATACTTGTAGGAGTCAAAGTGCATACACACTTGCTACAGGGAACATGAAAGAGGAATGGAGAACTGTGAATATACAACACAGCCTGAAGCATGAGAGAGATACTAACCTTTACAATCACAGAACACTGTCCACAGCATACCAGCATGGTCCCCGCCCACACAATCTGAAAGGGCAACGCCTATCACACATACCCTTTTATAGCACTGACCTGAAATCACAGTGAGAACTGCAATCAGTACACAACCAGCTGTATGCAATTAGCAAATGCTGGCCCTCAATTGGTGCAGAGGCCATCACATGGACCTATGCAAATACCTACAAAAGCATCCAGTGCTAACACTCCCCACATGCAATAAATTAATTGCATTGTTTGGAAGCAGACAGAGAGAGGCCGAGAAGTGGAAGAGAGAGAGAGAGAGAGCACCAAAATAAAAAAAAAAACACTGTGACTCTCCCTACCCTGAAGCTGTCAGCACTGACAGGGATAACAGCGGCAAGCAGAAGCTGTGGAATGCAACCAGCTGCGACATACAGAGGTAATGCAAAGAAGCAGGTTAACAGTGTGCATACTGTGAACCCTCCAAATGTGTCATAGGTCTGTATCCATAGGTATGTCCATGTGATATGTTGTGTGTACGTAGTTCCAACAAAAGGGGATGACCACACATCACATGTCAAGCAGGCATAGGCCAGGACCCTGGTAGAATGTGTCTGTGCGTTGGCCTAGCAATGGCTGTAGTGACTGCTTTGAAATGTCAGCCAGGCCCCAAGCCAGGATCAGCCCATCCCAAAGGCACACTGGCTGGGAACAAGTGTCTGCAGGTACCTGATGTCACTGCACATGCATCCCATACTGCAGTACCCCATAGCGTAGCAGACCAGGCCCATTATGCATATGATGTGGTAATTCCCAGGGTCAGTCGAGGTGTCCCCTTAGTGTTGTGGGACCACTGCTGCTGTATGCCACTGTCCAGGTACATATCCCGTAGCATGGCCAAGATAAACTATCACTGTTACATGCGGTGGTATGTCCCCCAGAGTGCTGGTAGCACACATCCAGGGGGACAACAAGGTCACAGTGATGCTGTGTGTTCTCCTCCGCTGAGGGCGGCCCTCACCTGGACATGTGCGATGATAGGGAGGTTACACCCAGCTGTGATAAATATCCGAAAGGTGAGGGAGAGGGAGGGGGGATATGTGCACCGAACATGTCTGCAGGAATGTTGCCAATATGCGTGTGTTTGGTGAATGTTAAGTAGGTGTGGACTAACACAGAGCATATCCGAGGCATGGGGTCGGTATGTGTAACATAACTGAAGAAGGCCTTGTGGTCATCCACAGTGTTTGTGTCTATTACCCTCCCAGAGTAGGCTGTGGCTGTTGTTACGACGGACTGTAGCGTAGTACCAGTGCTGACCACAGATGCCTACCCTTAATGTGAATGTGCTCTGTCCTGCAGTAGCCCCCTGCTATTATTATACAATCTGCCTCTGTCTGGGGTCCACTGGACAGGATGCCTAACCGTTGTGCATAGGGTCCGGGTTAGACATGTGTGTGCAAGTGTCATGCAATCCGCAGCATGTCTGTGGTAAGCATTTGCAAAGGGGTCAGCAGTGTGGCTTGTGGCTTCCACTGGCCCAGTGTGCTGCATGGATAGCATCCCAGTCCCAGCAAGTGAATAACTGTCTAACCACATACATATCAATGTAGTCTACTGTACTGGTGGTGGTGGTGGGATATGTATATCCCGGCCGTGTAACGTCTGTCCACAGCAGAGTAGTGGATGGTGTCCCACATACAGTACCTTGGGATGGACCCCCAGAGTGAGGTTGTGCATAGCACCTGTCAGTGTGTGCTGACCGATGGGGCATGCTACTATGTAGTGTGGAATGTGGCAGGTATTGTTGCACAGGTATTGGCTGAGCACTGATATCTGGCCATGTACCTGTGTATCCACCACAACACACACACATGCAACATATGGGAGTAGTAGTATATCACTACACATGCATAACATGTATAGTATGTGTGCCATACATTGCTGACATGGTCTGCTGATATCCTGTCTGTGTTCTCTTCCAGGGAGATGGCACGACAGCGTAACCCTGCCTACTCCGTTGCAGAAGATGAGGAGATCCACCAGAGCCTGGTGCGGGAGTATGACATCCTGTTTTCCCGCACCAGTCAGAACCAGCAGGAGAGGGCCGCACTGTGGCAAGACCTGGTCCGTAGGGTAAATGAAATTGGCACGCATAACAGGACATATGAGCAGGTACGACATCACTGCAGTGATTTAATCCGAAGTGTCCAGCAGCGTGCAGCAGATATCCACAGGCAACAGGTCGCCACAGGAGGTGGGGTGGCCACACATCCCCTCCTCACCAGACGGGAGGGGCTACTCCTAAGTGTTGTGGCTCCAGCCCCGGAACACCAACAGCAGTACACCTGCATTATGATGGAGGCTGGTTCCACACAGCAGCATGACATGGAGCGTGCAGGTAATATGCCATATGTACACCTGACTGTTCTGTACACTGTATCATATGCAATATCAATGGGACAGATGTGCCCACTAACATTAATCTCATCCTTTCTGCAGGTCCCTCCAGGGTTACAGAGAGCCAGGCCATCCATGCTGGTGAGTGTGTTTAACATAACCTATAATAGTCCTGATAATGCTAGTAACAGTAGTGTAGCTCAGTAGTGCCCTGTGTGTATACTGCAGGGTGTGCATGTGTGCATGTGTGCAGGTGTGTCAGTACCCATGTGTGCACATGTGCAGGTGTGCCTGTGTCCAAGTGTGCATGTGTGCCTGTGTCCACGTGTGCATGTGTGCATGTGTGCCTGTGTCCACGTGTGCATGTGTGCATGTGTGCCTGTGTCCACGTGAGCATGTGTGCATGTGTGCCCGTGTCCACGTGTGCATGTGTGCATGTGTGCCCGTGTCCACGTGTGCATGTGTGCCTGTGTCCATGTGTAAATGTGTGCATGTGTGCATGTGTGCATGTGTCCATGTGTGCATGTGTGCATGTGTCCATGTGTGCATGTGTCCACGTGTGCATGTGTCCACGTGTGCATGTGTCCATGTGCATGTGTGCATGTGTGCCCGTGTGCATGTGTCCACGTGTGCATGTGTGCATGTGTGCATGTGTGCATGTGTGCCCGTGTGCATGTGTCCATGTGTGCATGTGTGTATAAGTGCATCACTGGTAACAATGTCTGGAGAATGTAAACTGTGTTTCCTGTCTCCATCCCACAGGTTCTGGGGCTGCTCTGGTGACCTGCAGCAGGGAACCTGAATCCTGTGCCACGGCTACTGGTAATGATGATATATGTGTAATGGTACAGGGAGGTGTGTCAGGGTCTGCCATTGGTCAGCCAATTGACAGTACACAGCTGTCAACCCCATCAATGCGCACAGTCATCCTGCCTATACATCCTATGTCACCATTGTCCCTAGGTGATGGACAGGATACAGCGGGCATAGACCAGGGTAATGTGGTACCTGTGGCACATGCATCCCCACACAGCAGCCATGGGCAGGGTCCTCTGATGGTACCACACAGACAGTTGCCCATGGGTTCTCATGGGAGCATCCGTGGGCGTACTGCCTCTGGCCGACGTGCCCAACGAGGTCTGTCAACCTCAGCGATGTTTCGGACTGTCATGCAGGCTCAGTCACGTATGGAAAGGTACACCAGACAGGGTCTGAGGGAGCTCAGAGCATGCCGCACAGCCATGACAGACAGTATGTGTGACATTGCGGATGCTATCCGTAACTTCACCGATGTCATAGACAGACGTTGTGGGGACATCTTACAGCAGTTCCACAACCAGATGTCCATGAGCCAGGGCAGTGGTGGGCATCTGCGGCGTCAACGTGGCTGTATGCCAGCAGCGGCAGCAGCTGGCAGTCGGCGCGGACGGCAACAGGCTTGTGCACACCCCCATAATGCCAGCAGCAGCCCCAGCAACGCTGGGTCTGTGCTGTCATCGGAACGCCCCAGTAGACCACGTGCGCATGGCTCTGGACAGTCCCAACAGGGACATGTGTCCAGTCAACACACTCCCGCTTCTGATGACAGTACCCAGTCAGGCGTTGTACTGGATACGGTCTGTAGCACCCCTGCCAGGCACAGGTACCGTGTCCGTGCACACAGACACTGATCTGTATGGCCTGCCAGGTGCAGTCTGTGGCTGTCCACAAACCTCTGTATATGGCAGCCATGAGGTGGAACTGTGTGCGTGCATACACACATGTGGAATGTCAACACTAAGGGCAACCACATACACACACACACTGCAGCAACACTGGCCCACCCTGTACTGCTGCCCCTCACCAAAACACATACACACACATGTCAATTGGTGGTATCAGTGGCTGACTCAGGCATACCTAATCCACACCCTGTGCATATGATGACACTGTGCCACCTCCTGCAATCTCCAACATCATTGCGGGAACAGGTAAACACGTTGCTGATGCACAGGGTGACTACATAGACGTGTATTATTAGTATCATGTTGGTAACAGTACAGTGTGCTGCTATGACTGTGTGTGTACCCCAGCATGCCTGCTTTAGTAACTGTATGAATGTCATGAATTGTTATCTGCACCCATAGTACATACCAAAGCATAACAGCTGCACATAATTGCATGCCGGTGGTAAGGTTGTCAACATGGGTAGCACAGGGGGAATGCTAACGCAAGTAGTGATATGCAATGGTGGACATGTACAGTAATGGTGTCAAGATGCCCACAACAACTATGCCATGTGTATGTTCACGCATCTAGATATGTGTGCAGTACCAATGTTGTCCAGACCACAAATAAGTATGACATAATATCGGTTCCACCATGGCCATCTGTGCTGCGTATTCCTGGGTACATGTTGACAGTGCCTACATATATGCATTGTGAATTACTGTTATTGTTACCCCTTCTTCGTTGTATGATGCAGTACTTGTAGCCCTGTGCACTGTAGCCTTGTATGCATGCATGTTCACCTGGGGTCCCCTGGAACACTGCTTACACCTGCAATGCAGGGTTACAGTGCTTCTGTAGACTGCTACTGACATCTGCATAGCGTACCATATGTATGTCAACCTTACACATGACAGAACGGCACTGTCTGTCCTGTGCACATGTAAGTAGCCTGTGACACATTGCACACGTCTTACCCGGCATATACCCACGTGTGCAGTCATATATGTCAGTGCTATGAGACAGAGGCAGTCCACCCACATATACACACCTTCAGTATGTTGTTCCCCATTGGCCCTATGTGTTGGTACTCACCATGGCAATCACACTACTAGGGTGGCATGTCCAAAGGTAACCTGTGAATCGCCTCTATGGTCCAGTCATGGTTTATGTGGGTCATGTGTCATCGTCACAGCTGCCACATGTATGCAGTCAGCCATCACCCTTGGCCAGGTATATACAACACATGTGTGGGATGCCACGACACAGCCAGTCTGGGGACCGGTCTCTCTGAACCCAGTGATGCCATACCCTGTCAGGTGGTATGTCATATATACTACGTACAGGACAAACGTCAGACCCAATCCCTACCGCTACTAATGATAATACCCCTGAAGACGTTCCTGATAGCTTTGACCAGTCCTTTACTGAGACAGTGCAGGCCCTAGCTTGCCGACTACCTCCTAGCTCCCCTGGTCCCAAAAGCAGCACCCCTAGAAAACTACGTGCGTCCAGCTGCCAACCGGTCACCACTTCACATCTCCATACCTCAGTTGTAACAGTGAAACCCACTACACTGTGTGCCGATCAACACCCTGCCGAGTACCTATCAACACCAGATGATGCTATTGCTTACCCCGTCTCAAAGGTAATCAAAGGTACTATGTCAGAATCTAACATTCCCACCATCTGTAAAATGTCATATGTAATCCCACTTCACACAGGAGGCAGCTCTACTGACGTCTCCACTGATAGGCCAATAGCTATACACTCTCCACTTGCAGAGGTTATGGTGACTTTCGACATAGACAAGTCATGCACCGCCTAGTCCAACATTGCAGTATGGCAGACACTCAGCATGGCTTACGTTCTCATCACAGCACTCCGTCAGGCCTCCTAGCCTTTACTAACACCATAAGCCATACCTGCAACATCAATGATATATCCACAGCCCTCTGTTTGAATAACTCAAAGGCATACGATATGGTTGATCACCAACTTGGACTCTGCACCCTGCACAGACTGTCTAGATACTGGAGCCTTCCAATGGTGTCAATCCTACCTGCATGGTCAACAGCAGGCCGGCCTCTGGCAGACCAAACCCTCTAACCATCTACCAGACACCCTCAGAGTACTGCAAGGCTCTATCCTAAGGCCCTTGCTGTCCTCCATCGTCATTAACGACCGTTATACTGTCATCCCAAATGCCAGCTGTATCCAATACGCTGTATACCCTACTCTGATCTGCTCAGCCACATCTCCAGTACAGTTATGTTCAGCTACCCAGACCACCTGTAATACAATAGCAAACTGGCTTTCTGAATGTCGTCTGATCCTACATCCCAGTCACACTGGACTGCTGTTATTCCACAAACACGTATGTCTACCACGTTCACCGTTACCATAACAACAACCAATGGCACAATACTCTACCCTGACCCATCTCAACAACTATTAGGTGTCATCATAGACAATAACCTCACATGTGACATACATGTTAACCAGATTAGCCAAGCCATCAATAGGAAGCTAGGGTCACTTTACAGAATTAAAGCCTTCCTAGCCCCTCTAGCTAGAGGTGCCATAGCTCACTCACACCGTGTTGCAGCCCTTCTGTATGCATCCCCTCTACTCTCACATATGAACAAGACTGTCCTTAACAAGCACTGGATTTGCTACAACCACATTGCCAGGCTTGCCACTGGCCCGCCTGGTAGGACACATCATTGCATCAATCTAAATCAGCTTGTTTGGCTTGCAATACCCAGCCTAATACAGTATAACCAAATGATTATGGCCTATAACATCCTGTATAATCCGGACAATACTCCTGCACTTAAATTACACTCACCCCCTATAACAATCCTAGACTGCTTCGAGTTTCTAACATTGTACTGCTTCGGACTAGTGAGTCTATTAACACAGCTGGTGATTCTGTCTTTGCAAACCCTGTACGTAGATCCTGGAACCCACTTCCAGCTGATATTACCCTAATGTCCACCTTAGTTCATTCAACAGTAGACCCAAACAACATTTGTCATGTAACTGGCCATGTCAGTGTATCAGGCTTGGCTAACTCGGATGTGTAACCTGTGTGAACCACTGTACTGTGTAAATACAATGTAATCCTGGCTTGTGCTCAGGTCTGACATTAACCTGTGGAACATGTTGGACCTGCTTACTTATGTAATCTCTGTTCATAATCTGTTTGTACTATGTCATGCTAGTATTTTCTAATGCTGTATCTGCTTTCCTCGTAGCTTGTCTCCACGGGCCTACCCTGGGAATGGACATGCATCCAGTTGGGCTATCCCAGTCAACATATGTAGGACCAATAAATGTATCAATACATGATATTACAGTGACAACAATACCAGGCAGACATTGCCACACACTGACAGCATGCTGAACACACTGGGGCATACGTAGGGACTCAGACTAGCAGCCTGCCTGTGCATCACACACCTCAGCAGCTGGCACACAGGCATATGTTCCGTCGGAACACAGCACATGCCACACATGGCACGCACATCCCCTGTACACACCCACAGCCTGTAGGGCTACACAACACACCTGCTACAGACGTGTCAGGTACCTGTCATGTGTGCTGCACTGGGGTCCCGCTCAACAGGCTGTATCTGGTGAAGGGCACAGTGATATGACTCAGGGGCACTATGGTCCACCACAGCCCACATGCATACAGGTCAGACAGAGGCATGGACAGATATGACTCACTCATTGACCATGCCAGTGTGGCTGCCTGGGACATACCTCCCTGGACTACGTGATAGGGAACATAGAATGGATCTCTCAGCATTTGGCACAGGCCAGTATGAGCCTGATATTAGTTGCCAACATACTCTCCGCAGGTATTCTACCACTATATGTGGGAAGGCTGTTGTATGTCTACATTATGCTCAGTCTCCACTGTCATTCATAGGGTATCCACTGGCTGTCAACGTGTGCTTACATGCTAGGGAAGCCACATTGCTGTTCATGGGTCATCTTGCACGTGACACACATGGCCCGATGTATACTGGCAAGGCTCCTTGGTACACACATACTGCCTTATGCTGCAGGACATGGTTTACATAGCGACCTCCGTGGGTATCACACAGGTTAGGACACTGACAGTGCTGCTACACAACTACAGCAGTGTACACCGGAGGATGCATGCACCGGACACTGCCCTCAGCACGGTGAACCGCAGTGTCTGTGCAGTACCAGATGCATGAGTCATGGCCCACAGGTGTTACCCATCACTGACAGTCTATGCCCCTTACCATGCCTGTCGTCCCCTACACATGTACCACACATGGATAGGGTTGTGGTATCCCGGGTCAACACAGATACACACACCTCCAGGTTGTTGGCACAGCACAAACCATCAGGGCCTACTCATTTGCAGCTGACAGTGTGTCGGAATGCCATCTGGTCCATAGCATGGCACACACAAACCTCACATACACAGGAAGACCACCTATCCTCCATAACAACAGCGGCAATATGACAGTCCCATGAACTGTGTTTATAAGGCCATACTGCATCCAGCTGAACATTGTGTGTGAGCATTGCTGTAGCTACAACACTCTAGTTGACGGGTTCACAGCATGTGGTCACCGAAATGCAGTGGAATGACATGTTACCACTACCACAACAGGTGGGAACATACAGCACCTGTACATTGACTACATGTACAATATATGGGCCAGACCAGATGTGTATCCCCTGCTGTAGGTCTTTCACCATAGACACCCACACTGTCTAGGGACATACCACGTGCGGACCCTGCACAGCAGGACACACAGTCATATTGGTATACATTGCTAATACCATTTATCCACACAAAGCATGTGTCAGACATGGTAACTACTGTGGCTCACAGGTATTTCTGTGTATGTGTCACACACATACATCATGTGTGCAATGCCATTGCTGGGTTAGGCAATGGCATGCATTGGAATGTACACACACCCGCACAAGGTCATACTGTGTGACACAACCACACGCGATAGTTGTGGGTTACCCAAACATACCTATCTGTACTCTGACGATGGTAATGGACACAGTAGCAGAGCACACTATTGGCATTACTAGCCAACTAACCCTGTCTGGCTGTGCTGATAGTGTGGTGACATCCCCTGTGTTTACTGATGGGGTATGCAGCATCTGGTGTACAGTATTACTTGCCAAAAGGATCTGTACCCTCACACTTGCATTTACACACACCCTACTACCCCCACACACATGCAAACGTGCCATATGCAGGATTCATTCCCCTACCTATGTCATGACACGTGGGAGGGACGCATTAGCAAAGCGCACTGTTCGGTTTACTACATAGTTCCTCGTCTCCGGATATACTTAGAGGGTGCTGACAACATCAGTACTTTGAAAGGGTAATGTGCATCAGGTGATGTGATCACCTGGTTGCCAAAACTAACATGTCTTTCATACGGACATGCACACACACACATGTATGTACAGGTTTCAAATCCCTACGTAATGACATTACGATACACAGGGGAAACACATTAGCAGAGCGCACTATTCACATTACTGGGAGCCTTCCCTTCTCCTGCTGTACCTATACGGTGCTGACATCATCTGTGTTAAGAAAGGGGTGTGTGCATCCTGTAGTGTGTTCTCCCATCTGGCAAAAGGAACATTTCCCTCATACATACCTGCACACACACAACACACAATCACCCCCCCCCCTGTGTTTACTGGTGGGGTATGCAGCATCTGGTGTACAGTATTACTTGCCAAAAGGATCTGTACCCTCACACTTGCATTTACACACACCCTACTACCCCCACACACATGCAAACGTGCCATATGCAGGATTCATTCCCCTACCTACCTATGTCATGACACGTGGGAGGGACGCATTAGCAAAGCGCACTGTTCGGTTTACTACATAGTTCCTCGTCTCCGGATATACTTAGAGGGTGCTGACAACATCAGTACTTTGAAAGGGTAATGTGCATCAGGTGATGTGATCACCTGGTTGCCAAAACTAACATGTCTTTCATACGGACATGCACACACACACATGTATGTACAGGTTTCAAATCCCTACGTAATGACATTACGATACACAGGGGAAACACATTAGCAGAGCGCACTATTCACATTACTGGGAGCCTTCCCTTCTCCTGCTGTACCTATACGGTGCTGACATCATCTGTGTTAAGAAAGGGGTGTGTGCATCCTGTAGTGTGTTCTCCCATCTGGCAAAAGGAACATTTCCCTCATACATACCTGCACACACACAACACACAATCACCCCCCCCCGTGTTTACTGGTGGGGTATGCAGCATCTGGTGTACAGTATTACTTGCCAAAAGGATCTGTACCCTCACACTTGCATTTACACACACCCTACTACCCCCACACACATGCAAACGTGCCATATGCAGGATTCATTCCCCTACCTACCTATGTCATGACACATGGGAGGGACACATTAGCAAAGCGCACTGTTCGGTTTACTACATAGTTCCTCGTCTCCGGATATACTTAGAGGGTGCTGACAACATCAGTACTTTGAAAGGGTAATGTGCATCAGGTGGTGTGATCACCTGGTTGCCAAAACTAACATGTCTTTCATACGGACATGCACACACACACACATGTATGTACAGGTTTCAAATCCCTACGTAATGACATTACGATACACAGGGGAAACACATTAGCAGAGCGCACTATTCGCATTACTGGGAGCCTTCCCTTCTCCTGCTGTACCTATACGGTGCTGACATCATCTGTGTTAAGAAAGGGGTGTGTGCATCCTGTAGTGTGTTCTCCCAGTTGGCTAAAGGAACATTTCCCTCTCACAGCCTTTCACACACACAAACCCCACTCACATACTGAGCATTTGCAGGATTTGAACCCCTACCTAAATATATTATGACACTTGAGGGTGACGCATTAGCAGAGCGTGCTATTCGCATTACTGGGAGGTTTCTTTTCTCCTACTGTACTTATTGGGTGCTGATGTCATCGGTGTTTGGAAAGGGAATGTGCATCCTGTAGTGTGTTGTCCTATTTGCCAAAAGGGACATTTCCCTCACACACACTACCCCCCCCTCAGACAGGCACACACACTTGCCATTCACAAGATTCAAACCCCTACCTAACTATGTTATGACACTTGTGACGGACGCATTAACAGAGCACGCTATTCAGATTACTGGGAGGCTTCTTTTCTCCTGCTGTTCTTATTGGGTGCTGATGTCATCGGTGTTTGGAAAGGGAATGTGCATCCTGTAGTGTGTTGTCCTATTTGCCAAAAGGGACATTTCCCTCACACACACTACCCCCCTCAGACAAGCACACACACTTGCCATTCACAGGATTTAAACCCCTACCTAGCTATGTTATGACACTTGAGACAGACGCATTAGCAGAGCACGCTATTCGCATTACTGGGAGGTTTCTTTTCTCCTGCTGTACTTATTGGGTGCTGATGTCATTGGTGTTTGGAAAGGGAATGTGCATCCTGTAGTGTGTTGTCCTATTTGCCAAAAGGGACATTTCCCTCACACACACTACCCCCCTCAGACAGGCACACACACTTGCCATTCACAGGATTCAAACCCCTACCTAACTATGTTATGACACTTGAGACGGATGCATTAGCAGATCGCGCTACTCGCATTACTGGGAGGTTTCTCTTCTCCTGCTGTACTTATTGGGTGCTGATGTCATCGGTGTTTGGAAAGGGAATGTGCATCCTGTAGTGTGTTGTCCTATTTGCCAAAAGGAACATTTCCCTCACACACACTACCCCCCTCAGACAGGCACACACACTTGCCATTCACAGGATTCAAACCCCTACCTAACTATGTCATGACACTTGTGACAGACGCATTAGCAGAGCGCGCTATTCACATTACTGGGAGGTTCCTTTTCTCCTGCTGTACTTATTGGGTGCTGATGTCATCGGTGTTTGGAAAGGGAATGTGCATCCTATAGTGTGTTGTCCTATTTGCCAAAAGGGACATTTCCCTCACACACACTACCCCCCGCAGACAGGCACACACACTTGCCATTCAAAGGATTCAAACCCCTACCTAACTATGCTATGACACTTGAGATGGACACATTAGCAGAGCGCGCTATTCGCATTACTGAGAGGTTTCTTTTCTCCTGCTGTACTTATTGGGTGCTGATGTCATCGGTGTTTGGAAAGAGAATGTGCATCCTGTAGTGTGTTGTCCTATTTGCCAAAAGGGACATTTCCCTCACACACACTACCCCCCTCAGACAGGTACACACACTTGCCATTCACAGGATTCAAACTCCTATCTAACTATGTTATGACACTTGAGACGGACGCATTAGCAGGGCGCGTTATTCGCATTATTGGGAGGTTTCTTTTCTCCTGCTGTACTTATTGGGTGCTGATGTCATCGGTGTTTAGAAAGGGAATGTGCATCCTGTAGTGTGTTTTCCTATTTGCCAAAAGGGGTATCTCTCTCCTGCAGACTTACACACACACCAACCACACTCACACTGAGCATTTGCAGGATTTGAAACCCCTACCTAACTATGTTATGACACTTAAACTGACGCACTAGCGGAGCGCGCTATTTGGATTACTGGGAAGTTACTTTCCTCCTGCTGTACTTATAGGGTGCAGACATCATCTGTGTTTAGAAAGGTGAATGTGCATCCAGTGGGGAGGCAGACACCAAGCACACTCTGGCTAAGCTGTCATTCCCTCGGGCAAACGGCCTACTGTTGACCTCTACACCCATATGTTTAATTGTCAAATGCACATTATTTGTTGCTGATAGACTGTTTGCACATCTTTATTGCCATAACATTCCCTGTTTGTATGAACAACTTGTGCATCTGTGGAAGATGTTTGCATATGGGAGGGATCCACTATATCACGTATGTCTCTGTAGTCATCTAGCTGTGTGCACTGGGCAGACTGCTATAATGTGGTTGGTTCCTGGATTACAACATAACAATACCAGCTATGTGTGTCCAACTGCTACACCGAGATTTGGCCTAAGTGTGTGAGCATGCCCAGTTCAGCCTTCCCATGGCATGTTGTCAATGTGTGTGAGCATGCCCAGTGTGAGCATTCCATATGTTGGACTCTGCAGCCCACCACATTTGTGGATGGGTGTGAACTTCAACAACTATCACCCATTTATGGTTGTGTGTTGTGTGTCATGTTGTGTAGTTACGGTACAACTGTTTTGTGTGTGAACACAACAGGGTTATACTGTGCCTGCAGTGTTTGCATGGGATACTTTGCATACAGTTGTCAACATCCTTTCACACTGACCTAACACTGTAGTACTGTATAGTGTACTGGTAGTACTTTGACTGTGGTGGGCAGTATCCTAGGCTTTACTGCTATCACTGCTTTACATTTCGATAGTGGGCACAACAGCCTGGTTACGGGCCAGTTGTGTACATCTGACCATGTTGCATTCTGTTCAGATATGAACTACTTAAACCAGGCTTGTCCGACATTGGTAGTGTATTCCACAACATAGGTGTACATTTGCAAACACTAGTGATGTGCCCTAGTCCATGTGTAATGCTAGTTGGGGAGTATGTTTGTCCTTCAACACACATTGTAAGTGGAGTTTGCCATGACATATATCATGGTTAGTATACTGTGCCTCTGTCTACCTGTGACATGACAGTGGTACCCAGGTTAAATCTACCATCTCCCATCCACTCATCTGGATTCCTATTGAGGTAGATTGATATGTGACTCTATGGGTAGCCTGTGCTGGGGGTGGCTTCTGTGTTATGGAGCACGCAGTACAGCTTGTCCTATGTAAGTCAGTGCTGGGGTTCAGGTCTCTCATGTGCATAGCTCACTGCCATTCAGATTGTGCAAGGTGCAGCATGTTTATTGATGCCAGCAACACAGGCAACACATGGCATCTGGGCAAGCTCTTTGATACTCCTGATGAGGTACTGTGTGGGACTTTACAGTTGCTGGAGGTGTCTGCTGAGGTACATCCCACAGGGGCGATTGTAGTCAATTGTACCGCTGATGATGGATGACTGCAGAGCCACAATGACCTCCCCTTATCTAGATCTGACAGCCTTCGTGATTAGGTGGGTATATGGTATGTTCCTGTAAAAACTACAGCACATGTTTGTCCAATGCAGGATATCTATCACCTTGTGTCCCCAGGTCTCTCATTACATGTTGACTACATAATGGGTTAACACATATGTGGTAATTGGTGGGCACTTACTGTATATCCATGGGGGTTGACTATACATGTTTCTGCACTTAGCATGCTGACATGGCTATGGCACCGGTTGTCTGTTTCTATGTGGCCCTTTTGTGGGATGCTTGTGTCAGCTGGTGGATCATATGTGGTGGGCAGTTTGTAGTCCTCTGCAACCATGTTCGGACACAGTCCTTCCATGTTTGCCTGTACCTATGGGACATATATACCAGACGGGGGAGATCCCAGGACGAAGCCTTGTGGGATGCCAGTTATATCTGGTTTGTAGTCTGACATGGCTGCAGCATGTCTGACCATGTCTGTTCTGTCCTTGGTCTGGTTTGCAACCCCTCTACTGACATGTGGGTTTATATTTAAGCTGGTGAGCCTATCTATGATGAACACGTAGGGTATTGTATAGATGCCTTTGCAAGGTCCAGATACACTGTGTGGAGCACATTGCCCTCATCAATGACCTTAGTGGCTGTTTCAATTGAGTCAAACATGGTTAGGGGCAGGATCTGCACTTGGGTGGGCCACACTGGGTTGGCTCCAGTGTCAGTAGGTCCCCAATATCTTTATGTCTGTGGTACATGCTGATCCTTTCCATAGCTGTGCAAACCGAGCTTCTCAGGATTCTGGGATGGTACTGTTCAGTATCCATTCAGGCAACACCTTTGTTGAGAAGGACCACTGTTGTTGTACACTGCTCTTTGGGTACATATTCTGTGGTAAGGCTGACATTGAACAGTAGTGTGGTTTTGCATTCCATTCATCCTGGAGTCCATGTTGCACTAAGCCCAGGACAACATCTCATACCATTGCTGCTGTGTGTTTTGCTTTGTAGATGTTGGCTGTTACCTCAGCATCTGCAATGTCAGGGGGCCAGCAGTCTGCTGGGATAGATATTCTGCATTCGGGTGGGAGGTTTGCACTGCACCTGTCAGGATGTATGTTGGCAGTATGTGTGTGTGTTTGTGATATTTGTGTGATTCAGGGCATATCTGTGAATTCCCAACATGGTTCCTACCATCAGTTGTGAAGGCCTTGGGATTATCCTTAGTGTCCTGTACAATTTGTATCTTCATAGGTTCATAGGGTCATACTAGGCTATCCACCCTGGGCATTTGTTGGCCTAGCCAGAGTGTGTGTGGCTTTTGACACCCCTTGCTATGTGCATATTATGGCCATTGATGTTTTGCTTGGCTGTGCCTCTGTCTGGACATGACACAGTGAAGACCCCAGTGTAACTCTACAATCATCCATCCACTTGGCAAGATTCCTGTTGAAGAGTGTCAGTGAGGGGCTCTGCCTAACATGGAATGGGATTCTGGTCCAGGGTGTGGGGAGTCTCTGGAATATGTATCTGTCCCACCAGCACATCCTATTTCATTATTAGTTGAGGTTGACATCTCTCCCTCTCACAGCTCCAATGGCTTTGTGTTTTCTAGGGTGGGGCATGTCCATTACTCCTGTGTTGGGCATGGCCTCCTACAACAGGCATGCAATGCCTCTGTGTAGGCCGTATGTGACTGGATTCAGCTGGGGTGTCTACAGCCAGGCAGCATATGACATGTATTTGTGACCCTTTATCCTATTGGTGAGGTACCTTTGAGGTCTTTCTAACTGCTGCAGGTGTCAAGTAAGATACATCCCATATGAGGCATTGTACTGGATTATGGGTGTGATTGGAGAAAGGTATAGGGGCACAATGACCTCTGTTGCCGTAGATGTGACTCCTTTCCTGCTACAGTGTCACATGTAGACAGTCTTCCTAGCCACATTGGCAATGTGGGTGTCACATAACAGGTTACTGTCCACGTGTGTCCCTAGGACCCTGGTTCCTCTTTCTATACATACTGATTTACCACCTATGTGGTAATTTGTGGTACCTTGTTTGTTATTTGGTGGGACATTCATACTGTCCATTGTCTTCAGGACGGCTGGGTGGGGTTATTGTGTGTGAGGGTGCGGTCTGTAGCATACTACAGACTGCACAGCAGTCTTGCCTACAGTTAGTTGCACATGTGTGTACTCCAATGCCTTGTGCATTGTCAGTTACCTGGACATATGGGTGTCTGTGCTGACTAGGATACTCACCCTCCTGTTATGTTTCGTTCCAGGGTTTGGGGCCATGACACATGATACGTGGTATAACCTGGTAGTGCTGGTGTGCTGTCAGGAGGCTTGCAGTAGGATTCTGTCACTGAACAGACATCGATGTCCTCCATTCTGGGGATGGCCTCGGGAGCATGCATATTGGGGTGTACACATCTGGCATTGGTCAGCATTTCCCTTATGTTTCTTCCCACTTATGTTTTGTAGGGTGGTGGGTCAGTCTTTTCAGCCTTGCCTACGAAAGGCTCTATGGAGGTGGCAAAGGCCTTATCCAATATTCAGACGCCCAGGGGTAACAGATGCAGGCCATCCCAAGGACAGCTGCGTGGATTGTCAAGCATGACATCCCAGGCAGACAGACATTGCATCCCCTTGGACTAACACCAGTAAGTGTGCCACTTGCTATGACTGATCATTCCGTGTTTATACTGTGGCATTACTCTTGTAAGGGAAGGATGCTGTGAATGGTGAGTGTCATACCGGCCTGGACTACATAATCAGATACCTCATCTATGTCTCTTTTCCTGTAGTCTAGGGTGGTACATCTCAGGTCATTCACACCAGCATGGACTATGACTGCATCATATTTCTACTTGCTTTGGAGTGACCTACATACTTCTGTTATGTGGCATATTGTGGCAGCCTACAGGCAGCTTACTGTATCCTTTCCCTTGTTCAGTCTGGTGTGCAGGACAGTGGTGTGTCTGACTATGGAGTCACGCGTATTACAACTGTATCAGTCATGTTGTTTCTCCTTCTGGCCTGTGACTGTTTGGCACACCAGCTTTGTGTGCTATGTGTTGCATGTGCTATGTTTGGGGGCTGTTTGATTGGATGTCTGCTTTAGAGGCCTCTGTTGGTGTGCTGTGTTTCTAATTTGTGCCTCTGGGAATGTTTGTCTGTGTTTATGTGTTTGGTTTGCAGTTGTGATAGGTCTATGTGGGACTGTGTTTGTGGTGTGTGTGGTTACCTTCTCCTACTGACTTGTTTTGGGAGTACTGGGTTGAGGGAGCTCAGCCTCCTGTTTGGATGGATGGTTGCATCTCTCACATATTTTTGTATTTCTTGGGTGGAGTTGGGGTTGTCTGTGTACTTGGGCCAGGTGTGACATTGCCTCGGGATTCACAGATTCCACTTGTTGTGGCTGGCCTTAGTGGATTGCATGTGTGGACAGATGTTATTGCCATACTACTGATCTGTGCTTACTTCATTGTTTATGTTTGCTCTATCATGTAGTAGCTTCCTCGTTCTCTTGCATGTTTTGGTTATGGGTGGTGTCCACCATGCCAGATATAGGCACTGTGTCTTGTTTTAATTTAGGACTGCATAATCCAAGCATTCCTGGCAGTGTTCATGGAATGGCTGTATTACAGGTTCTGTGGTGTGGCCCATATTTTGCACCTGCACGGGACCTTTAATGGATTCCACATCAGTTTGGAGGGGTGCAGATATTGCTTAACACATGTTTTCCACTGTGGTTTCCCGGCCAGGGACTGTGGTCAGGTTTTGGATATCCGGTGTGATTACTCTATGGTCTGGTTTTACCAGTGAGCAATACACTTCTCATCTTGACATCCAGTACCCATGTTGCTGATTATCACATCCGGTATGCTTACCCCTCTTGTGGGAGTGGTACGTTGTTCCTAGGCCTTTTGGTTTGTGGATTCTATGAACCTTTGTCCGACACTGTTGGAGCTAGTATAATGTTCCAAGTCTATATGTCTGGGTATTTGCAGTCACCCAATATAATGTGGGTTGGAGGACTTGATATATTCATGTGGTCCAGCATAGGCCAGATGCAGTTCCTGGTGTTGGGACAGTAGTCTGTAGCAGGCTATAAACTGGGGGGCAGTTTTAGCCACTTTTACTTGAGCATGACTAGTCCATGCTGCTTTTTGTTGTGGTACCGACATGGGGGTGTGGTTATCCTTGCCAATTCTTGCTAGTCACCCTCCTTTTGTAGCTTGTTCCAAGTTTTGTGGCTGTACAGCACAGTATGGGGTGTAACCTGGTAGTGTTAGGGTGCTGTTGTTGGCCTTGCCTCAGTTTTCTGTTACAGCACAGTTATCAACATTCTCCATACTGGGTGAGTCCAGACTGCATGCATCTTGCTGTTTCAACTTATCCATTATCTTATTCTTATCCCTTCTGGTACCTATGGAGATAGGTTTGTCTTTTGAGCCTTACCTATTCAGGGCACACTGTGGGTGATGACAGCCTTTGCCAGTATCCATACGGCCTGCACTGATAGGTGCATGCCAGTCCTAGCGGGTGGTGCATCATGTCATGCTCAGCATGTCATCCCAGACTGGCACACATTGGGTCCCCTTTGACTAACTGCGATACTTCAGTCAATTGTTGCACTTGATCATCTCGTTGTCATGTTGTGGCATGATGCTTGGTGAGGATAGGATGTTAGTCAGGGTCCACAAGTGTGCATATAGTACTTGGTGTTACATTACTTGACACATAGCATTCATGCCTCAGGTGGTGCAGCAGGGCTGCCTCTGTCGGATGCATATTACACTTCCCTGTACATGTTTGAGAGCAGGTTGTGTCATGTTAGGCATCCCTGTTACTATATGAGTGAGTCAGAGAGGGGTATCATTCCCAAGGTTCCTACTGTGCCAATGTATGTGCTATGCATTGCCTCTTTGCCAAGGCCAGGGCATACTGGGCACGCCTCCTTCTGCCTACTGGAGCAGGCTCAGGTTGTTCCTCCTCCGAGTCACGCTCTGCCTGTGCTGGCCTTGGCAATGGTGGGGGGCTGTTTGGCCCGGCCCTATGCTGGTCCTGCTGCAGCTGTTTTCGCAAGATCATATTATGTAGCATAGCACATACCATGACAATTTGGGTACATGTAGTTGGTGTGTACTGCAAGGCTCCACCAGATGTGTCCAGACACCGGAACCGTGACTTGAGCAGCCCAAACACACGCTCTATCACATTACGTGTTTGTGCGTGTGCCTCATTATGGCGTTCCTGTTCAGGTGTGTGTGCGTTTCTGATGGGTGTCATCAGCCACGGCTCCAGTGCATAACCTGCATCCCCCACTAGGTGTCCGTGTGGGATGTCCCCATTGGCAAATGTCTGGTACAGCTGCGTCAAATGCCAGATGTGGGAATTGTGATAACTCCCAGGGCAGCCAGCACACACATTCATTATTATGCCCTGGGCGTCACACACGACCTGGCAGTTGATGGAGGGGAAGCCCTTGCAGATTATGTAGGCCCTACCCCGCTCTCCTGCTGGTGCTTTGATGCGTATATGCGTGCAGTCTATAGCACCCAGTACCTCAGGGTATTCCGCTATTTGCTGGAAGAGACGCATATTGCTGGCCAATACCTCACGGGCATTGGGGAAATATACATGATCACCGACATGTGCTGACATGGCATCCAGGAACTGGTGTAGTACCCTGGAGGCTGATGCCTGTGATATCCCCATCATATCGCCAGTTGGTCTCTGGAAGGTACCTGTTGCTAGTATTCTTAGGCCAACACATACCTTGGTTTCCACTGGGATGGGTTCCCTCTGTTGGTTCTGTGTGTGAGGCGTGGCCTGCACAGCTCAACAATCTGCTGCAGGAGCTCTCTGTCCACTCTATAGCGCTCTACTATCTCCAGCTCATGTAACCCGTGGTAGGTGACCCTGGGCCTGTACACTCTTCTCCGTCTCCTCACTGTGGGTTGTCTGGCACCATCTGCATTGTCACCACCCTCAGCAAGTCGCCTATGTCTCATTAAGACAGCTATGGCAGCCCCTAGCATTTCTGCTCTGAGTTCAGCTTTTTCAGTTTTCACTTCTATTAGCTTACTCCTGTTTTGCAGTGTCTCTTAATGACAACATCCTGCAGTACTGTTTGCAGTGTTTTAAGTGCTGGGCTGGCCTACTAATTTGCCTGTGTAATTGCCTGCTTCTAATTATTTTCACCTGCTAGCTTCAGCAGTTATCCCTGCTAGCTTCCTATTAATTCTGTTGCTTCCTTTTTCCTTTCTGTTTCCTCAGGGGGGAGCAACTTGCATACTACCTGAAACACGCTCACAGTGGCTTATACGCTGCGTGCTTACACGTTAAGGATCTACTTATTCAGGTTTAAACGCGCATACCCGTGCAAACACTGTTACACGTCTGCCAACAGCCTCCAACATACTTAGACTGTCTTACACGCGTGCACCCGCAAACACTGTTACACGTCTGCCAACAGCCTCCAACATACTCACACTGCCTTACTCGTGCTTTATTGCGCACACACGTGTGCATGCACGGCCAGCAAGAAACTTTAGTGTAGGTAACAGTGTACACCTTCCATTTCTTGTCTTTCCTTGACTTATCTAGTGGCACACCTCTTTCCATGATCTGTGCCTGTCATCTGTCATGTTACACTGGCCTCCAATGAACTGCGTTTCTTTCTACCATTCCCCCCAGTGATGTCACCTATCTCCTACTCTATTCCTCCCCCTTTTGTATCTCTTACACTACTCAGGCCATGCTCATTTGCTATGTGACTGTGGTATTCAGTATCCTAACCCTCATTTACATAAGATTGCCTACTAATGCTTAGTTACATGTCTTAGACTCAGCTTCCCCCCTTAGCAACCACTACATGGTGGCCATGTTGGTTTTGATCTGCTGGTCCCTGCATTGTCATTCCATGTATTACATGAATCCCACATTTGTGGGTTTATACCCTTCTTTTTATGCTTTTATACAGCGCAGCCCGTTTGCGCGGGGCTGCGCTGGGTTTAAACATCGGAGATTGCCGAAAAAAAAAATATATATTTTTATTATTTTTGCATCGGGTTATCATGCCAATGGCCACATATTTGGCCATTGGCATGCTGCCTGATTCATATGCAACCTTTTTTGTGAGCTGACATCGCTCCGTTGTGGATTTTGCAGAAATGTACTCAGTTGTCAACTGAGTACATTTCTGCAGCTAAAACGTCTCCTACACGGACTGGTTTATGCTTCGTGGATCGCTAATATACCTCATTTGCATACCTTTCTGATGCAAGTGAGGTATTTAGCTTGTCCACGCCCAGTCCGTGTAAGAGACGTTTTAGCTGGTCTCTTACACGGAGTTTAGGGCTGTTCCTGGATCGCGAGGCTTGCATGGAGTGTTGCACGTCTCTTACACTCCGTGCAAGCCTTCGTGAATCCTGCCCAATGTGTAATGCTTAATGTATATTACTTAATTTATGTTCAAGTATAATTACTGAATGTTTGTTTAAAAATTTTTGTAATATATTGGAGCTTTTCTCCCTGGAAAAAGAGTTTTGACTAAACCCAGTCAGACAAACCTGGTAAAAGCAAAATAAAATTTAGAATAAAATAACAATACATTTATTGATTAACTAAAGACATTAATTGTTATTTATGAATATGGACCAGATGACTGAGCAAACTGCACACTGACTACTGCAGAAGTAGTTAATGATACTATACAATTGACAAATTGTTTTGTAGGGACTGGTCTAAGTACATTGAAAGTACTCAGGTGGTCTGTAATCCAGGAAGCATTTCCCATTTTCCAGGAACAGTATATTGCAGTGGCAACAGGCTTCTGATTTTGTGGTGAAGCAAGCTTGATATACAATATTCCCGTTGTCTCTTTCAAATGGAAATAGAGAAGAGGGGGTGTCCTTATTAACACATCTTATTCTTGTTCTCTTCTCAGTCACACTGCTGAATGCGGTATTTATAGTTCTATACGGTAAGATTGCTTACACGCGTAAAATGTTTCCATTGGACTGGTTATGTTATTTGCTTTTTTTTTTCTTGTTGGTTAGTTGATAGTTGTTGCCAACCTGACAGATATGAAATGGGTTATCTGTGCACAGGATTGAATTGCTTGAGTGTGTTTAGAGTTTTACATGTATATGGATGTGTTATATGTACATGTATTGTGGTAATTAAGTGTTGGTCACTTATCAGGGATTAGCTGGTTATTAAGTTCTGTTTACTATGGTTGCTTAGTGATCAGATAGTTGAATATTAAACAATTGTCCCTGCAAATGAAAGACAGAATTCATTATCTGTTTTACTGGGGAGTTCTTTAAACCTAATACCTACTACCATTTCCCTGCTGATCTAAAGTAGCCTAAGATATAAAGTAGTAGTTATATATGTAATCAGAACTTTCAGTTGTTTATGAAATTATGAGATAAAATAACCATTATTTTGGTAACATATTGCTTTATTCACATAGGCTACTAAGACCTTTGCATGTAGACCCTATCCTGTCAGGCTTATTACACATTCACAAATCCAAGGGTAGCATGGACACCTATTCAAGGGATCTTAGTCTCTTTTGTAACATAAATAAAGCATGTTAGAGGGATAGATAGGTATCACAGAGACTACCCTTCTATGAAACCATCTTCCACTGCGCATAAAGTGAAGCACTTCACTTACCCTATTCAAATGTAATTTAGACCAGTGGATGGGAAACTGCAAATTCTGTCCTGGATTAGCACCCATGACCCTGATGGATCGGGGCAACAAGTAAATTTCCTAACATTTCCTTGTTCTGCTATCATCTGTGTTATTCATACACAAAATATAAGGGTTAAAACAACCAAGGGCATGAAATTTCTAGGCTTCTTAAGATCTCCACAGATTAGTAACCTAGTAAGTGCCTATGAACCCATAAATACGGTGGTGGTGCTGCGGTAGCGTTGTCGCCTAACAGTAAGATGTTTTTCTGTTTGATTCTCAGCTAGAGTGTCTTCTGTGTGCAGACATGCGTGAATGGGTGTACCTTCGTTGAAGGTTGTGCACCAGGGCCAGCAACTCGGCATGTAAAAATCTACTGCCAATCATTAGCGGACCGGAGTTCCGCTGTGGCGACCCCTAACCGGGAAAAGCCAAAAGACACAAATACAGTAAACATTCAAGTTACAAATACATGGGAGGAATATACTGGGTATTTTAGGTATTATTGAACAAGTCTGAAAAAGCAAGTATTAGAAGCATTTTAAGCAAGAAGCAAAGAAGAAGTAAAGAGATATCTAGATAAATTGTGACCTAAGGGTCATGATGTGTTATGGAATAAATGATGCTGGTTGGAACTTTTCTGTAGAGTTTTATGAGGGAAGATATATTGCAGTAGGAAATAAATGCAATGAAAGGCATGTGTCACTGTACTGTATAGAAAATATTATGTTTTTTCACATGACTTCATTAGTGATACTTATTTTTATAACTATCCCAAATGTCTGATATGCCCTAGTGGTTAGGTTAAGACAAAATGATTAAAGATGATTATAAGCAGATTATGATCTTGGAATGGGGTGCTCTTAACAAAGTTAACATTCCTATTTTGTATTTATTGTCATAATATGTATTGAGCTCAGGCAGTCTGGGGTAAGTGTAAGAAAGACATACTTATGGGAATTGGGACAGCCAAAAGTTACAATGGAACAGCCAATGACTCTGACAAATCCTGTTATCCTGTAAATTAACCTTAACATTGTTAATTTTTAATTGTAACATTGCAAAGTACTAATGCTGTTGTAAAGGCAGAAATCAGGTAAATCAGCAGGTGGTGAGGTTATACATATCCAATTTTTGGAGATGTAATGCAAACAAAGTGATCCCATTTTGTATAATCAAGTGACAGAAATTAATATGTTCTCCTCTTTTGAAGAAGGCAGTAGTGGTAGTTATAGGTAAAGATCCTAGTTTGACTTCATCCTATATGCCCATTTCCAGAAGGCAACGTTTCTAGTTTCCCTTCATCCATAGGCCCATTTCTAGTATATAAATATTCTAATTTGCTTTCATCCTATAGGCTAACTTGCATTCAGAACAATGAATATAAATGATTTATGGCTTTTATGGCTATTCATATGGTATATATTTTGGAAGCCGCGGTGGTGCAGTGGTAGTGCTGTCACCTCCCAGCAAGAGGTTCTCCCATTCGATTCTCAGCTGGAGCACCTTCTGTGTGGAGTCTGCATGTCCTGCCTGCGGTCGAGTGGCATTCGAAAGACATGCATGAATGGGCGTGCCTTCATTGAAGGTTGGGCATTGGGCTGGCAACTAGGCACCATAAAAATCTACTGCCAATCATTAGCGGTCCGGAGTTCCGCTGTGGCGACCCCTAACCGGGAAAAGCCAGAAGAAGAACAACAACATATGATATATATTTTAGTTACTAGTGGTTTACTGTTATGAGTTTATCAGGGCAGGCAAACATTTGATATCTTGAAGAGTATTGAGCTTATGAAGATGGCAAACTCAGAGTAGAATGAACTGGTAATACTATCCTTGGTGAATGATATATAGCTGCATGTTTTTATTTGGTACAGATCATGATGGATGTTGGTTTTACTAAGGAATTTAGGATATGACCATGGAGAGTTGTGCACCATCTTTAGCTAGAGTGAAATATATGCAGGGTTTAGCTATGCCATTTTGGTTGTCACTGAGAATAAGCATGGTTGTCTGATGTCTTTGCTTATGTTTGCTTTGTATCTTGAACCCTTGACTTCAACAATTTGAAAATCAGATTTGTGTAATTTAAGGTTTGACCAAATGAAGTGAGAATTTATATTTTTTATTGTGCATATTTTACCCAGGATTTAGTTTGGTAGGTACTGGGTGTTAATGTATTCTTTCCTGAATCAATTTATGATGTATATTATGACAGAGATCTCTCTTTGATAGATGTCTTAGTAAGTGTACAACCCAGGTGATGGTCATTCTTTAGAAGAACTTCATTTTATATAGGTTGTATTTTAAAAGAAAGAGGGTAATTCCGTTATTGTTCAACAGTATTTCGTCACATGAAATGATAAAACACTGATGCTAAACTTTCAAAATGCTATACTTGTTATCTGATATCTCCATCCTGACAAAGTCTTTAAGTATGAGAAGGGAAGGGAGTGACAATGTGACGTTTTATTGAAAAAATATTTTGGAATGTTGGCATATAGTGTTATTCAGGTAGCAATCCTTGGAGTGGTAATCTGGTTAGGTATGCCTGACAGTTGAGAAATGCTAACTGTCCAGAGAAATGGATCATTAAAAACTTGAAGTGCTATAAATATATATGTTCAGAATGTGGAATGAATGTTGGCTTCTCAGTGCTTCTGTGGATCCCTAGTGATATCTGCATTGCTTACTGTACTTATTTCCTTGTTTCACTTGAAAGAAAGTTACTGTTTGCCGTTTTTGCATTTAAGTTACCTGTAACATATTGCACTTAAGTTACCTGGCACTTGCTCACTAAAGCAATTATATAAGTCAGCACTAAAAATTAAAAGCACTACACCCTCACTCCCCATTGGCCCTTGTTTTCAATTATAAAGGAATTCCCAATATTATTCTAGCATGTCCAAAGGTCAGTTGTCAATCTCCTCTCCGGTCCAGCTGGTGAATCTGGGAATCTTGAGGCAATGTTACAACTGCCTCATGTACACAGACAACCCTCTCCTCCTCCCAACAAATTCCAACACATGTGAGAGATGCAACCATATAGCCAAACTGGAGGCTAAGCTCTCTCAACTCAGTACTGGCATAACCAGTCAGGAGGAGAAGGAAACCACACTCACTACAATTCCAGTCTCACATAGACCTACCACGACAGCAAACCAAACACATAATCACACAAAACATACTGAGGCTCTAAATAAAGATCTGCCTAAGCAGCAGAGACCTCCAAAGCAGACACCCAAGCAACCGCTACCCCAAAACAAAACACGTGCAACACATATCTGACAAAGCCAGTGTGCCGAACAATCACAGCCCTTAAGGCTAAACAACATAGCTGATACACTTGTAATAGGTGACTCTGTTGTCAGGCACACTGACGTCCCTCTCACCAGGCTGAACAAGGAGAAGGTCACGGTGAGCAGCCTGTCAGGTGCTAGGATCCGCCACATAACACAAGCACTCAGGTCACTCCAAGGCAAGTACAAATATGACTCAGTCATTGTCCATGCTGGTGTGAATGACCTGAGACGTACCTCCCTGGACTACATGAAAAGAGACATAGAGGAGCTCTCTGAGCATGTAGCCCAGGCAGGAATGACACTGAGCTTGAGTAGCATCTTACCCTCACCCAGAATGATGCCACAATATGAAGACAAGATGATCAAGTTCAACAATTGGCTGAAGTACTGGTGTCATTCAAAGGGGATCCAATGCCTGTCAGCCTGGGATGATATGCTCGACAAGCCACGATGCTTCGCTAGGGACAGCTTGCACCTGTCACCCCTGGGCTTTAGGATATTGGCAAAGGCTCTTGCTACCCCCATAGTGCCTTTTTTAGGCAAGGCTCAAAAGACAAACCCACCTCCATAGGTATCACAAGGGATAAGAAACTAAGAGTAATGCTACTCAATGCCAGAAGTCTAAACCTCAAGATGCACGCACTTGAAACACTCCTTAGCATGGAGAAAATAGATATCTGTGCAGTAACAGAAACCTGGTTCAGGGCTGCCGAGAGCACCCCAGCACTACCAGGTTATACCTCATACCATGCTTTTCAGCCCCAAAACTTGGACCGAACCACAAAAGGAGGGGGAGTATCGATATTCATCAAAGATACCCACACCTCCAGGTTAGTGGCAAAGCACGAAGCATCAGAGACTATCCATGTGCAACTAACAGTGGGTAAAACTGCTTTCCAGTTTATAGCCTGCTACAGACCACCCTCCCAAACCCAGGAACCCCACTTGGCCTTCTTGAAAACACTGGAAAATATGAGGGTCTCTCCAAAAACCATTATATTGGGCGACTTCAACTACCCAAACATAGACTGGGAGCATTACTCTAGCTCCAACACCCTAGCCCAAAGGTTTCTAGAATTCATAAACTCAAATGCTATGGAACAACTTGTTACCACTCCCACAAGAGGGGAAAACATACTGGACCTGATCATCACCAACATGGGGACTCTATGCTCCAGACCAGAAGTGTATCCCTCCCTGGTAAGATCAGACCATAAACTAATCTCACTGGATATTCACATCCCGACCCCACCCCCTGCCCGGAAAACCACAGTGAAAAACTTCTCTAAAGCAAATTTCACACTCCTCAAAACCGAGGTGGAATCCTTCAAAGCCCCTGGGCCTGTGGAAGATACGGCCCAGACCGCAGAATCCTTTATAAATGCATTCTATGAACACCTTCAGGAATGCATGGATCATGCAATCCCAAATAAAACCAAGACCAAATCCTCTAAAGGTAGACATCCTGTCTGGTGGACCCCAACCATAAACAAACTATACAATAGAAGGAGAAAGCTACTACATGATAGAGCAAAATCCCAAAAAGGGAAGGCATCTCTGATCAGTATTAGCAAAAAACTAAGGGCACTCATAAAATCGTCTAAGGCCAGCTTCGAGAGAAAAATTGCACAGGACACTAAGGATAATCACAAGGCTTTCTTTAGTTATGTTAGGAACCTGGGTGGGAATGCCCAGATATGCTCAGAATTAGTCCAAAATGACAAAAAATACACCAAACCCACAGACATTGCCAACATCCTAGCTGACAGGTTCAGCGCAAACTTCTCCCCCCATCCCCACCAAAAGGGCAAATATCTATTCCAGCAGAGTGCTGCCCCCCTGACATCTCAGATGCTCAGGTAAGAGCCGCCCTCTCCAAAGCAAAAAACACAGCATCAATGGGACCAGATGGTGTCCCGGGCTGCATCCTACATGAACTCCAAGAAGAGCTAAACCCAAACATAAAACTACTGTTCAATCTCAGCCTTACTACAGGATATGTATCCAAAGAGTGGCGTACAGCAACAGTGGTCCCTCTCCACAAAGGTGGTGCCTCAACGGACCCTGGAAACTATTGCCTCATAAGCCTGACTAGCTTGGTCTGCAAAGCTATGGAAAGGATCATCATGGACCTCTTAAATAAAGATATTGCGGACCTACAGACACTGGATTCTACCCAGTTCGGATTTGTTAAGGACAGATCCTGCCTCTTAAACCTGGTTGACTTCTTTGAAACAGTCACCAAGGCCATTGACGAAGGGAAGGTGGTCCACACAGCCTACCTGGACCTAGCAAAGACCTTTGATACAATGCCCCACTCGGGCATTATAGATAAGCTCACCAGCTTAAATATAAACCCCTATGTCACTAGATGGGCTGCAAACTGGCTCAAGGCCAGAACCCACATGGTTAGAATTGCTGGAGCCATGTCAGACTCCAAACCAGTTACAAGTGGCATAACACAAGTCTCAGTCCTGGGACCTCTCTTGTTCGGTATATATTTCTCGGAGGTACAGGCAAACACAGAAGGACTGTGGCTGACCAAGTTCGCAGATGACTGCAAACTGGGCACCATATTCGACTCTCCAGCGGACACAAGCATCCTCCAAAAGGGCCTCATAGAAACAGACAACTGGTGCCAGAGTCATGGCCTCAAGCTAAAAGCCAAAAAGTGTATAGTCATCCCCTTTGGCAAAAACAAAGTGCCCACAAATTACCACATAGGTGGTAATCCATTAAGTACAGAAGAAGTAATTAGGGACCTGGGGACCCAAGTTGATAGCAATCTCTCATTTGACAACCACATGGCCAAAGTGGTTAGAAAAGCATTTTATATAGCCCACCTAATCATGAAGGGATTCACATCTAGATTAGGGGAGGTCATCGTGCCTCTTTACTCATCCCTCACCAGGCAATTAATCGAGTACAATGCCCCTTTTGGGATGTACCTTACCAAACAACTGCAGCAACTGGAAAGACCCCAAAAGTACCTCACCAAGAGGATCAAAGGGCTCAAACAGATGCCATATGCTGCCTGGTTAAAGAAACTCCAGCTCTACTCAGTGGCATACCACCTGCTCAGAGGCGACCTGTGCCTGACGTATAAAGCCATGTCCAACCTGGAATTAAGGGACATGCTGCACCTCAAAAAATCCAAATCCCATTGAGCTACATGCTCGAGAGACTTGAACCTCAGCACTGAAATAAATAGGACATGCTGGAGGGACAGATTCATAACCCAGAGGCTCCATTCACTCTGGAATAAAATCCCAATCCAGGTTAGGCAGAGTCCCTCATTGACTCTCTTCAAGAGGAATCTTGATGAGTGGATGGGAGATTGTAGGTTTACCCCGGGTATCACTTCTGTGTCACTGTTAGACAGAGGCACAGTATACTAATCTCGAAAAAGGGCATAGCAAAATTAATTTAAAATGGGCGGCGAAAGCCAAACACACTCTGGCTAGGCTTATAAATGCCCTAGGGCAGATAGCCTAGTATGAACCTATGAACCTATGAACCTGAATTAATGTATTTTCTGGAAGCAAGAAGAACATATATGGATGGATTATGAGGTTCAACATAAAGATTTGCAAGAAAAGGAAAAATTGTATACTGCAGGCATCCCCTATAAGAGATGGAATGGCATCTCTCAATAGTGGATACAGCACGTTTCATAATAAGAAAAACAAGGGAAAAAACAAGGGAGACATATTACCTTACTACCTAGGTTCTTTGCTTCAAAATATTTTTGAAGAAGTAGAGAAGCAACTGATACATTCTAACAGTCTCCAATGAAAAAAATGAAGAAAGCTATCTCAGTGGTGAACATGTCAGGAAATATAACAGGAAGAAAGGTAAAAAAAAGAGATTTCCTCAATTAAAAATAAATGAAAGTCATATTAATGACAGTGCTAGAAATTGTTTGAAAGCTAAGGGTTTTCTTGGTTGGTAAGAAGAGAGGCTTTTGACTGATTAGTAGTGAAGGCTGCTTGGGAAAGAGAACATTGCAAAAAAATGACAAGAATGTTTAAGTTCTGCTTGCAGGGCCCAATGAGATGACCTGGTGGGTGGAATGCAGAAACTAAGGGCCGGATTCATGAAGGCTTGCACAGAGTCTAAGAGAAGAGTAAGACTCCATGCAGCCAACATGTCCACCGAGCGATCCAGGAACAGCCAGTAGGGGCGTGCAACAGAGCTCCTAAAACGACTCTTACACGGACAGGGCTAGGCTATGCAAATTACCTCAATTGCAGGCAAAAGCTATGCAAATGAGGTAAATTTGCGATCCAGGAAACCCGAACCTGTCCGACTAAGAGTAGTGTTATTGGCAGAAATGTACTCCATTGACAAATGAGTACGGTTCTGCAAATAGCAAAACGGAGCCGTGACAGCTTCAAAAAAAGGATGCATCCAGTTGAGGAAGCATGCCAATGGCCAAAAATATGGCCATTGGCAATGTTCACCCATGCAAAATAAAAATAAAAGATTTTTTTTATCCTGATCACCGATGTTTAAGAGTAGAGCAGCACAGCGCAAACGTGCTGCACTCTAAAATCCAGAAAACCAATAATTAAAATCCAGAAATGTGGATTTTATTGTAATTCTTAAATAACAATGCAAGGGAATGGCATGCCGAAGACAAAATGGCTACTGAGTAGAGGTTGCTAAGGGGAGAAGCTCAGTCTAACAGATGTAACCAAGCATTAGTAGGCAATCCTATGCAAATGAGGGTAAGGACAATGAATCCCTAGTTTACATAGTAAATGAGCACAGTCAGTGGAGTGTAGGAGTAGGATAAGGGGAGTATCAGAGTAGAAGATAAGTGACATCATGAGGGGGGTATGTATGAAAGAAGTGAAGCTCATTGGAGCAGAGTGGCATGTGTTTGCTGTCAGTTACTCATCACTGGAAGAGGTGTGTCAACAGGTACCCTAGCTAAAGGCAAGAAATTGAAGGTGTATGCCATGGATAACACTAAAGTTTCTCGTAGAAGTGCTTACAATGTGTTTGTGCACGGGTGCTCACCCGTACATCCCAGTAAGACTGTATGTGCACGTGTGCACCTGTGTGCGCATGTTTAAGCCGGAGTAAGCATGTTTAAGGTTGTTTAAAGTTGTGTGCATGTGTTTGCATCTGTGTGCGTGCGTTTTAGGAAGAATAAGCAAGTTTTAGTCCGTGTAAGCATGTGTGCACGCATGTGAGCTGGTGTGCGCGTGTTTGCGCTTGTGTGCAGAAAGGGAAAAGGAAGCACAACAAATAGTAGGAGTTAACCAGGGAGAACTAGCAGAGCTAGCAGGTGAAAACAATCAGAATCAGGCAATTACACAGGCAGTACACTAGCCCAGCCCAGCCCAGCACTTAAAACTCAGCAAACAACATTCCACTATGTTTCTCTCAGAGACACTGCAACACTGTAGTAAGCTAATAGAAGTGAAAACTGAAAAAGCTTTACTGAGACAAAAAAATGTTAGGGGCTGCCATTGCTGTTATAGGGTGACATATGCAACATGCCTGAGGGTGGTGACAATGTGAATGCTGCTGGACAACCCACAGTGAGGAGACAGAGAAGAGTGTACAGGCCCAGGGTAACCTATCAGGGGCCTACATGAGCTGGAGATAGTGGAGTGCTATAGAGTGGACAGTGACCTCATACAGCAAATTGTTGAGCTGTGCAGGCCACGCCTCACACACAGAACCAACAGAGGGGAACCCATACCAGTGGAAACCAAGGTATGTGTTGGCCTAAGAATATTAGCAACAGGTACCTTCCAGAGACCAACCGGTGATATGATGGGGATATCACAGGCATCAGCATCCAGTGTACTGCACCAGTTCATGGATGCCATGTCAGCACATGTCGGTGATCATGTATATTTCTCCAATTCCCGTGAGGTATTGGCCAGCAATATGTGTCTCTTCCAGCAAATAGCGGAATACCCTGAGGTAGTGGGTGCAATAGACTGCATGCACATATGCATCAAGGCACCAGCCAGTGAGTGGGGTAGGGTCTAATTTAACCGCAAGGGCTTCCCCTCCATCAACTGCCAGGTTGTGTGTGATGCCCGCGGCATAATACTGAATGTGTGTGCTGGCTGCCCTGGAAGCTACCATGATTCCCATATCTGGCATCTGACACAGCTGTACCAGACATTTGCCAATGGGGACATCCCTCAAGGTCACCTAGTGGGGGATGCTGATTATGCACTGGAGCCGTGGCTGATGAAACCCATCAGAAATGTACACACACCTGAACAGGAATGCCATAATGAGGCACACGCACAAACACAAAATGTAATCGAGCATGTGTTTTGGCTGCTCAAGTCACGGTTCCGGTGCCTGGACACATCTGGTGGTGCCTTGCAGTACTCACCAACTACATGTACCCAAATTGTCATGGTATGTGCTATGCTACATAATATGATCCTGCGAAAACAGCTGCAGCAGGACCAGCATAGAGCCAGGCCAAACAGCCCCCCACCATTGCCAAGGCCATCACAGACAGAGCGTGACTCAGAGGAGGAACAACCTGAGCCTGCGCCAGTAGGCAGAAGGAGGCATGCCCAGTATGCTTTGGCCTTGGCAAAGAGGCAATGCATAGCACATACACTGGCTCAGTAGGAACCCTGGAAATTATACCTCTCTCTGACATGCACATATAGTAAAAGGGATGCCTAACTTGACACTACCTGTTTTCAAACATGTATAGGGAGTGTAGTATGTGCATCCGACATAGGCAGCCCTGCAGCATCACCTGAGGCATGATTGCCATGTGTTAAGCAATATAAAGCAGTGCTAAACAGCTTTTACCACCATTCAGTATATGTAAACAAAATTGCACACACTAACTAGCACAACTGTGGTCAATGTTGACCAATATTGTGCAACGTTCAGCAATGTTGGTTAACGTTGAGCAATGTTAGACAAGCTTGGTCTAAGTTGGGCATAGCCGAACAAAAGCCAACATGCTCATATTTGCTCTACTGGCCCTTAAGCAGTCTGGTCTGCTCAGTGTGAAAATATAAAGCAGTGACAGGCCTCAAACCTAAGATACTGTGCATTACAGTTATAGTACAGAACCACTAAACCATGACAGTATTTAAGTGGTCAGCCTGTATGAATAAATGTTGATAAGTCTATGCAATGTATCTCATGGAATCCCTGCAGGCATAGCATAATCCCCGTCGAGTTATGACACAAAGGTAAGTTCTGCAGTAAGAATAGAACCTGATTTTCAACACACATATAGTATAAATGTTAATATTGGTCATGTTCACACACATCAACAAATGTAGTGGACCTCAGACAGCAACATACTGAAAGGTCACACTGGGCATGCTCACACACTTGAATAAATGAGACAAATGTCAGACAACAAAACACTGAAAGTCTGAACTGGGCATGCTCAAATACTTAGGCCATGTCTGAGTACAGCAGTGGGCCACACATATCCGGCAGTTGCATGTATTAACCCAGGAACCTCTCAATATCCAGCAATCCGCCTTGTGCACACAGTTATATGACAACAGACACATATATAATATAGTCGAACCCTGTCATAATCGAATATGTTCTGCAGATACCTAGGTTGTTCATAGAAAGTGGGAAAGCAAAGAAGAAACAAAACCTTCAATCATTATCATCAATAAACAATGTGCATCCCGAACATTATCATAGGTTCAGAGGTTGATACTAGGCTATCTGCTTTAGGGCATGTATAAGCCTAGCCAGAGTGTGTTTGGCTTTCGCAACCCTATTAGATTAGTAGACTGTGCCTGTGAATAGTAGGTCACACAAGATAGCCCATTTACGTTTAGTTTATTGTGCCTCTGTCTAGCAGGGACCCAGAAGATATCCCAGGGGTAAACATACGATCACCCATACACTTGTCAAGATGTCTCCTGTAGGTGGTCAGTGGTGGGCTCTGCATATGCGGGACTGGGATCTCATTCCAGAGTGAGTGGAGCCTCTGGGATAGGAATCTGTCCCTCAAGCATGTCCTATTAATATCTGTGCTGAGGTTTACGTCCCTGGAGCATGTAGCTCTAGGGGATTCAGATATCCTGAGGTGGAGCATGTCCATTAATTCTGGGTTGGACATGGCTTTAAACAACAGGCACAGATCGCATCCGAGTAGGCGGGAAGCGACTGAGTAGAGCTGGAGTTACATTAGCGGAACTGCGCAGGGCATCTGTGTGAGTCCCTAGATCTACTTTGTGAGGTAATTTTGTGGCCATTACAGTTGCTGCAGGTGTCGGGTAAGGTACATCCCAAATGGGGCATTGTATCCAAGCATGGGCCTGATGAGTATAGGGGCACAATGACCTCACTTGATCTAGATGTGAAACCTTATGGAATAAGTCGGGCTATATAGAAGGTCTGTCTAACCACTTTGGCAACGTGATTGACAAAGGCGAGAGTACTAACTACTCGTGTCCCCAAATCCCTAACAACTCCTACTGCATGTAATGGATTACCACCTATGTGGTAATGTGTGGGCACATTGTTATTCCCAAAGGGGATGACTATGCATCTAATGGCATTTAGCTGTAGGCCATTGCTCTGGCACCAGTTATCCATCTCTGTGAGACCCTTTTTGAGGATGCTTGTGCCAGCTGGAGAGTTGATTATGACACCCAGTTTGCAGTCATCTGCGAACATGATCAGCCATATTCCTCCTGTGTTAGCCTGTACATCACAGAAATATATACTGAACAAGAGAGGTCCCAGGAATGAGCCTTGTGGGATGCCACGTGTAACTGGTGTATAGTCAGACATGGCACCTGCAATACTGACCATGTGGGTGGCATCCCAGATCCAGTTAGCAATCCATCTTGTGACATATGTGTCAATATCGAAGCTGGTGAGCTTATGTATAATGCCCGAGTGGGGTATTGTGTTGAAGGTTTTTGCGAGGTCCAGGTAGGCTGTGTGAACAAACTTCTCTATGTCTATGGACCTGGTAACTGTTTGAAGAAGTTGAACAGGTTCAAGAGGCAAGATCTGCCCACAACAAAGCCGAATTGTGTAGGATACAGTGTCTGTAGGTTCCCAATGTCTATGTGTATGAGTTCCATGACGATACGCTCCATAGCTTTGCAGACCAGGCTAGTTAGGCTTATAGGGAGATATTGTCCGGGGTCCATTGTGGCACGACCTCTGTGGAGCGGGACCACTGTTGCTGTGCGCCATTCCTTGGGTAAATATCCTGTAGTGACTCTGATATTGAACAGTGACTTAATGTGAGGGTTACGTTCATCATGAAGCTCATGTAAGACGCAGGCCGGGACACCGTCCAGTCCTATTGATGCTGTGTTGTCTGCTTTGGAGAGGGCAGCACTCACCTGTTCATCTGTGATGTCAGGGAGGCTACACTATGTGGTGATGGACATTTGCTCTTTAGGGGGGATGTGGGGGAGACATTTGCACTGAACCTGTTTGCCAGGATGTTAGCAATGTCTGTGGGTTCAGTGTATGTATTGCCATTATGCAGTAAATCATAGCATATCTGGGAGTTTCCACCCAGGTTCCTGATATAACTAAAGAAGGCCTTGTGATTGTCCTTAGTGTCTGGTGCAATTTTCCATTAGAAGCGGGCCTTAGATGAATTCATGAGTGATCATAGCTTTTTGCTAGTACTGATCAGAGATGCCTTCCCTTTTTAGGATTGTGCTCTATCATGTAGTAGCCTCCTCCTTTCTTGTATAGCTTATTAATGGCTGGGGTCCACCAGATAGGTCCCCTGCCTTTGGAGGAGTGAGTCATGTTGTTATTTGTGATAGCACGATCCATGCATTCCAGTAAGTGTCCATAGAATGCGTTTGTAAAGGATTCAGCGGTCTGAGCCATATTTACCACTGTCCCAGGGTACTTGAAGGATACCAACTTGGTATGGAGAAGTGTGACGTTTGCTTTTGAGAAGTTCTTCATTGAGATTACCTAGGATGGGGGTGCATACGGATATGGATGTCCAGTGAGATAAATGTATGGTCTGACCTTACCAATGAGGGGTATACCTCTGGTGTGGAACATAGAGTCCCCATGTTGGTGATGATCAGGTCCAATATGTTTTCCCCTCTTGTGGGTGTGGTGACCAGTTGTGCCATAGCATTTGAGTTTACATATTCTAGCAACTGTTGGGCGAGAGTGTTGGGGCTTGAGTAGTATTCCCAGTCAATGTTTGGGTAGTTGAAGTCACCCAATATAATGGTGTTTGGAGAGACCTTCATATTCTCCAGTGTTCCCAGGAATACCGAGTGGGGTTCCTGAGTTTGGGAGTGTGGTCTGTAGCAGGCTACAAACTGAAAGGCAGTTCTGCCCACTGTTAGTTGCACATGTATGGTCTCCGATGCTTTGTGCAGTGCTACTAATCTGGAGGTGTGTGTATCTGTGATGTATATGGATACTCCCCTATTTGTGTTGGCCGGTCCGAGTCTTGAGTCCGAAAAGCATGGTATGCAGTATAACCTGGTAGTGCCGGTGTGCATTCATGAGCCTGACCCAGGTGTCTGTTACTGCATAGATATCGACATTCTCCATACTGAGGAGAGTCCTGAGTGTGTACATTTTGAGGGTTAGACATCTGTTGTTTATCAGCATTACCCTTAGTTTCTTTTACCTTGTAACGTCTATGGAGGTGAGTTTGTCTTTTGAGCCTTGCTTAAAGAAGCCACTATGGGGGTGGCAAGAGCCTTAGCCAGTATTCGAAATTCTATGGGTGACAGGTGCAAGCCGCCCATAGCGAAGCTACGTGGCATGTCGAGCATGTCATCCCAGGCTGACAGACACTGGATCCCCTTTGTATGACAACAATATGTTAGCCAACTGTTAAAAGTGATCAGTTTGTCTGTATACTGTGACATCATTCTTGGTGAGGGTAAGATGCTACACAAGTTCAGGGTCATACTGGCCTGGGCTACATGATCAGAGAGCTCCTCTATGTCTCTTGTCATGTAGTCCAGGGAGGAACGTCTGAGGTTATTCACACCAGCATGGACAATGATGAAGCCATATTTGTACTTGCTTTGGAGTGACCTGAGTGCATGTGTTATGTGGTGGATCCTGGCACCCGACAGACAGCTCACACTGACCTTCTCCTTGTTCAGCCTGGTGAGTGGGACGTCAGTGTGTCTGACAATAAAAGTCACCTATTACAAGTGTATTAGGTGTGTTGTTTAGCCCTAAGGGCAGTGACTGTGTGGTACACTGACTTTGTGAACTATGTGATATGTGGATATTGTTGTGGGGTAGCAGTTGTTTGTGTGACTGCTTTGGAGGTCTCTGCTGCTTAGGCAGAGTTTATTTAGAGCCTCTGAGTATGTTTTAGTGTGGTAATGTATTTTGTTTGCTGTTGCTATAGGTCTATGTGAGACTGGATTTGTGGTGTGTGTGGTTACCTTCACCACCTGATAGACTGTGCCAGTCATGGGTCAAGAGAGCTCAGCCTCCTGTTTGTCTTTATAGTTGCATCTCTCACATATATCTGAGTTTGTTGGGAGGAGGAGAGGCTTGTCTGTGTACATAAGGCAGTTGTAACATTGCGTCAAAATTCCAATATTCACCAGCTGTACTGGAGAGTACACACAAAACCGACCTTTGGACTTGCCAGGATATTATGATGGCATACCCTGTTGACTGATCACAAAAGATCTGTAGGGTATTAAGTGTGTAAAAGAGTATAACAGGGGTTTAGTGCTCATGTTTGTCATTGTTTTGGAAAGATTATCTACGAAGGAGTCCAGACAGAACCATGACACCTCCTTCAGCTATGTCATAAATAGCAATGTACACTCATATATGTCCTGAGTCAGGGCCAACTGTACCTGACTGACAATGCTGAAATCCTGTCAGACAGGCCCATATATACATACCCACCTCCCACTGACAAAAGGCCCTATCATCATACCAGGAGATATCACATGTAGAATGGGTAAACAGCTCCTCCCAAAGCCGAAAACATGGCATCAATTGGATTACATTGTTTCCCTATATGTGTCATAAGTGAAGTACAGAACAAATAGACCCTGCATCTGAACAGTCTGTTGAGCCTCACCCTCTCTACAGGATCTGAAACTGTTGAATGTGTTACAGCAACATATGGCACACCCCACAGGAGTTGCTGCACAACAGACCATGGGCACTTTAGTCCTATAAGCCTATGAAGTCTAAACTGCAAGGCCATGGAGTCCATCATGATTAAAGTCATAAACAGAGCTATTGGAAGCCAACAAACACACAACCCTACCAACTGTGGTATGCTCATGGGCAGATCATGGTTCCCAAACCTGCTAGACTGTATGCAAGGCAGCCACCCAGGACATACATCACTGAAAGGAGCTACACACGTCCCGCATAGACTTTGAATAGCCCTTTATCAACATCGCAGACACATGTTGTATCCACAAAATCAACAATTTGTGCATAAATATGTATTGTCATATGAAGGAATGGCAATTTGTCCACAGATAGATCACACAAGCTATGAACTGTGTAGTCCTGTTCAAGCTAACACCTGCTGACCCACATGGTTCATTCCTGGGATTGCATAAAACAAAGTGCACACACATTACTATGTCCAGTCTGATGATGTCAGCATCCTACAAATATAGCAGGAGAATCCAAACCACCCAGTAAAGCATATAGCGTGTCATGTTAATGCATATCTCTCTAATGTCATAACATAGTTAAGTAGGGGTTTGAATCCTGTAATTGTTGAGTGGGGGTGTACGTGCTTTCCTTTGAGAAGAGTGGCCTTTTTGGAGACTGGGAAAACACATTAAAAGAGGTATATTCCTCTTTGGCAAGTCTGATGATGTCAGCATCCCACAAATACAGCAGTGGAAAGGAAACTGCCCATTAAAATGTATAGCATGTCCTGTTAATGTGTATCTCTCTAGTATTATAACAGAGTTAGGCAGGGGTTTGAATCCTGCAATTGCTGTCTGTGTGTGTGGGGGGGTGTGATTCCCTTTGTGAGGAGTGGCCTTTTTGGAGACTGGGAAAACACATTAAAAGAGGTATATTCCTCTTTGGCAAGTCTGATGATGTGAGCATCCCACAAATACAGCAGTGGAAAGAAAAACCTCCCAGTAACGCATACAGCACGTCATGTTAATGCGTATCTCTCTAGTATCATAACATAGTTAGGTAGGGATTTGCATCTTGCGATTGCTGTGTGTGGGGATGTGTGTGATTTCATTTGAGGAGGAGTGGCCTTTTTGGAGACTGGGAAAACACATCAAAACAGGTAAATTCCTCTTTGGCAAGTCTGATGATGTCAGCATCCCACAAATAGAGCAGTGGAAATGCAAGCTTCCAATAAAGCATATAGCACATTGTGTTAATGCGTATCTCTCTAGTATCATAACATAATTAAGTTGGGGTTTAAATCCTACAATTGCTGTGTGTGTTTGTGATACTGCTGATCAATGTGTTGTGGGTTTTGCTTTTACTACTGTATGACATATCAGTAAAACAGTATGTGCATTGCACACTTCAGGTATCTGTGTGGCAAATACATATATGTACATGTGACCTCAATTGGTAACTGTGTGTCAAAGACATATATGTACATGTGATCTCAATCACTTCATAGGTGTCAAGCCTGCTTCCTACACGAATACATCTGTTACCATTGACAGTTTGTGCTGCTGCTTCTCAGACAGTAGGTCACATATGTATGTATGTGACAAGGCCAGCCACTGTAGTGATCTGTGCCCTAGGTCATCTGTGTCACACACACACATGACAGTTTCTATACAACAGTGTGAGTGAGCGTTCATGCCTGGGGCATATTTCATACATTTTCAAACACAACACAGTCTGTCAATAATGGGCATTCATTATAGGTGTACAACAACTTCATGGATATGCATACAGATCCCTTATTGCTTATGTGATACACTGAGGGACATCAGCATACTTTTGGGAATGTGAATATCAAAGGACAGATGACATCGCATGTGGCTGTATGTACACATCGTTACCCCTGCTACATGTTGTGGGCTACTACCAATGTGGGACTGTCAGGATACTATGTATAGTAAATGTGGATGACTATGCTATAGTTGTCTTATAGCTTCACAGCATGGGTTGGTCAACAGGTATCTGTCTGTACGTTACCCTTGTGGAGGATGTGTCTAATCCGGAGAATGTATTGTAGGCCACTGTATGCATTACCAGATGTGGACGGACATATCCCTAGTGTGTCTGCTTGTACCTAGGATGGCCACATGCCAAACAGGAGTGGTCACAGGAATGTGTGGCGGTCAATACCACTGGTAACTGGTATAGTATAGTACCGGAAGGATTCAAATGCTGCTGTGTATCCTACAGCTGTGTGTCAGTTGTCAAGACATCATCTAATGATTGTTTAAAATCAGGCTGTTGAGATTATGTACACTACCATAATGCAAACCAATGATCAATATTAACGGTATCACCCACAGCATAGTGCAAACCATGTCATACACACATGTGTACCCATGTTGTAACATATGTGTAGTAAAATGCATACTGGCCACCAATAGCAAATATGAAGTGTTAACACTGTGTAATACAGGGCATGTCACCCTTCCCATGTGTCCACCATGCACGTACATGAAGACAGTGCACCTCCACCATGTTCCCAAATGTACACCTGCAAATCTGTACTGCACACATCACACACGTACCGTCTACTCACCAACACATGCTGCCAGTACCACACACATCAGCCAAGTGGCACATGTGCGGACAATCCATGTTTGGAATTAACACTGGTGTAAACAATACTACATTGATAATCATAGTTTTAATGCATCATGCCTGCTCAGATATACCTAGAAGGATATCATTACACTTTACTGTTGACAACATGCTAACATTGCTACACTGCTATTAGATCACCCTGTGCATCATCACCATGTTAGCCTGTTCCTGCATCAATGTCACAGATGACAGGAGGTGGCACAGTTTCATCATATGCACAGGGTATGTTATTGGTTTGCCAGAGCCCGACAATGACCCATCCAATCGACATGTATGTGTGTGTGTGTGTGTGTGTGTGTGTGTGTGTGTGTGTGTGTGTGTGTGTGTGTGTGTGTGTGTGTGAGGGACAACAATACACTATGGGTCAGTGTTGATGTAATGTGTGTGTGTATGTGTTAGCCATAGGTGTTTGTTTTATGTGTGTGTGTCTGCATGCATACAGTTCCCCCTTGTGGCTGCCAAATACGGGAGGTTGTGGGACAGCCACAGACTGTACCTGCCAGGCTATACAGATCACTGTCTCTGGCCACAGACACAGTACCTGTGCCTGGCAGGGGTGACACGGACAGTATCGGGTATTGAGCCAGACTGGGTACTATCATCAGAGGCAGAGGGATATCGACTGAACCCATGTCCCTGCTGGGACTGTCCAGAGCCACATGCACGTGGTCGTCTAGGACAGTCTATCGACAGCCCAGCCCCAACATTGCTGGGGCTGGTACTGCCACTACGGGAGCGGCTGGGACTTGTGTGTCATCTGCAACGACTGCCAGCTGATGATGTTGCTGGCATATGTCCACGTCGATGTCTCAGCTGTCCTGCACTGTCCTGGCGCATGGACATTACATTGAGGAGGACATCTAGTGTCTCCCCCCAACGTCTATCAATGACCTCGGTGTAATTACGGATGGCACCGGCATACATGCTTCTGCTTGCATTACAGCCCGGAACATACCTGAGGTTGTGAGACCTGTGGGGGCATGTCTGCCAGGGGCATTACGACCAGCAGTGCTCCCATGAGAACCCCTGAACATATGCCTATGTGGTACCATTCCAGGTGTCTGGGCATGGCTGCTGTGTGGGGTTGCATGCGCCATAGATACCACACTATCCTGGTCAATGCCTACTGTATGCTGTTCCTCAGCTAAGGCCATTGGTGTTGAGGGATGTATTGGCAGTATGTATGTGCACATAGATGGGGTGGAAAGCTGTGTACTGTCGATTGGCAGACCAATGACAGACCCTGTCAAATCTGCCTGTGCCACAGCACATGTATCATCATGTCCACTGTTTGTGGCAGTGACTTCAGGTTCCCTGCTGCACTCATCCAACAATACCTCAGCACCTGTGAGAGGGAGACAGGAAACACACTTTACCATCTGTACAGGATGTTAGCACACATGCAAACATGCACACATGAACACATGCACACATGAACACATGCACACAGGCACACATGCACACATGCACACATGAACACATGCACACATGAACACATGCATACATGAACACATGCACACATGCACACAAATACACTACTCAGTCAAGTTGACACACACACACACACACCAACAGCAATATGGAACATATTCATTAGTGGTTAATGGTGGAGTACAGTATCACAAGCCAAAGAGTCCTATCACATGTGTCAGCATGCAGGATATGTGTTGCTCAACAGCATGCAGTGCGAGTGTAGAGAGTCCTTGTTGATAACAGTATACATGTCGTTGGTGCATGTGTGTTGTTCAATGATTGGCCTCACCCTGGAACACAATGTGTACATGGACACAACATTGCAGTGCAAGTCTGAAACGCTTTCCAATGTCCTGTGCACTATCACTAATAGGTAGACATACCATGGCCAGATGCACACAACTGCCAGGTGTATAGCAATGAATGCTATGTGTAGTACTGTAATTACTGTAACTGGATATAGTGTAGTGTAGTACCATGAGCCATCATCAGGCAGTATCATGTGGTCACTCAAGGCCACTAATGTATGTCACACTGGCAACTATCTTGCTGTACCTGACCTGCACCACTTTGGCTACATTAACCATTTCACAGCCAGTTGTTACATGGGTATGTAAGGTGTTCAAAAGGGAGCATTGCCCAACATGACTGTGTTGTGTGTTGAAGCGTGTCACACCACCCCATGATAGGCCTCTACCCCTCAGGTATAGTATGTGTGCTGTGTTGATGGCATTTGGGATACTGGAGTATGACTTTATAGCAGGTGTCTACATATGCCATGTGTATCATATTAACACTTACTGCATATGACAAAGTGGTGTATGTTGTGTGCATGTGTATTGACTCTGCCTATACAATGCCCACTACAGTTTACCACAATTGGTTGGGATGCTCTGTGTATTGCATCTGTTTGAGGCAGCTACTCATGTTACTGGGATGTGCATAGTCCCACAGAGAACATGCAGAGCATGCACTATGTATAGGTGTTTAACATGTGTATATGGCCTACAACTCTCCTATGACATGCACATGTTATATGCTATATTAAATGTAGAACACTAACCAGCATCAGTCTGCTGTCTTGCTATCACACCAGAGGGACCTGCAAGGATATGAGACAGTTTGTCAGTGTCAACAACTATGGCATTGCTGCTGTGAGTTTGCAATTTTACAGTAGTACAAGAGGTGACAGTCACAGGCATACAGATTATGTCCCAAATTATCAGTATTGCATGACACCAGGCTCCACATCTTCTGAATACACAGTACACATCTGATAAATGCATGTTCTAACAATTGAGCTAACAGTAGTCTACAGATATGCCATGTTACCTGCCGGCTCTGTATCGACATGCAGGGTGACTCCGGCCTCCATGATGACACAGGTCTGTTGTACTGGTTGGCCAGGAGCCATCACGCTGAGGAGAAGCTCTTCCACTCTGGTGAGGGGGTGATGTGTTGCTGCACCACCACCTGTGATAAGCTGTTGTCTGTGGACATCGGAGGCATGCTGCTGGACATGTCTGATTAAATCACTGCAGTGATGGCGTACCTGCTCATAAGTCTGGTTATGCATGCCTACATCATTCACCCGATGGACAGCATCCTGCCACAGTGCAGTGCGGCCATGCTGGTCCTGGCTGTTTCTGGAGAACAGCAGGTTATGATGATGTATCAGGGCATCTACGATGACGTCATCCTCCTCAAGGGAATAAGCAGGTTTCCTGTTGTGAGACATGTCCCTGGAAGACAATAAAACAGTAATTGTGAGCAAGTCATGTGGCACACTTAACATTCTAAAGTACAGACATCAGTGAAATGCCATATATAGCAACCTATTGGCTGTCAGTAGATACACACTTTTAATACCACATATGACTGCTCAGCACACAACTGCCTGACAGTGCCTGGCACATACTATATACCAAACCATGTTCTGCACAGCAACAAAGTGAAACCAGTATGTAAGACTATACAACAGTACATGGCACACTGTATGTGACACAATGCACCACCTAGCCACAGGAGGTGTATGAAGCTAATGCATACAGACATTTGTCATCCATTGAAATGAATGTAAAGTACAGTTACAGTACTACCAGTACACCTCGCTACTTGTTGTTAGCAAACCCCTTAGTAACATATGTGCACATCCATCACTATAGGTGGCATACTGCTGTACTACACTATACATGTTGCTAGATTTGCACTGATCCTGTGACACACATACCACCGAGGCCATGTTACAGTCTCACACACACACACACACACACACACACACACACACACACACACACACACACACACACACACACACACACACACACACACACACACACACCAGACATACCTACAAGACACAAAGGTATGGGAACCAAGATTAGTTTTACCTGTGTACCATACAGTACTGTGTGTCAGCACCTACAAAACCTCATGCCTGAGGTATGTAATGTGTGAGAACTACAGGTAACAAACAAAACAGTGTTTCCACGCAATGTGGATATAAACCATACTGTGCTGTTTAGGCCTACAGCTTCAGGTAGTACTGCAGTTCATACATGATTTGTATTCACTAGTGTTAACAATCAATAAGCATACATGTACTGCTTTAGCCTACAATGGCACACTCCAGTCATCACCACGGGACTATGTCACACTGTATGCCATACTGCTTTTCCTGCCTAGCAAAAGCATATGCATCTTTTGCTGGGATTAGAGCTACAACACTACATACCATGATATAGACAGTTTCCCACTAGGCTATCACACATATACACATCTTTGACACATTCGCCTACACATTCTCCATCACACCCGGTCAACCTCACATAGCAAGTAATGCAACAAGTACATGAGTGTGTGTATCAGGTCCTAGGTAGCTAATAGGCTATCATCCGTAGGGCCTATGGAAGCCTAGACATATGGTACCCTGCCCTTCAACACCCATGTAATGTAGGTTTATGTGCCCCTGTCATGCAGAGCCACAGAGGTGATTCCTGCATTGTGTATCCTATCTCACATCCAATCATCATGATTATTCATGACAACTGCTAATGAGGACCTTCATTTGCTATTGATAGGTAGTTAGTTCCAGAGTATGGTATGTGTCTGAGTTGATAATGTACCACTCCAGCATGTTCTGCTTATTGACGTTACAAGGTTTAGATCAGTAAAGTGTGTAGCTTGTATGGAGTTTCATCTGTTTATATGGAGCATGTCCAACACCTGTGGGTTTGGAATAGCTTTGTATGTTAGGCAGAGGTAGCCTCTGGGTAGGCGGTATGCGACACAGTGTAGCTGTGGTTTTATAAGACAGTCTGCATAGGGCATCTGTTTGAGTCTGGTAATACTCTTTGTGAGGTATGTGTCTGGCGTCTACAGTTGCTGTGGATGTCTTCTGAGGTACATACCAACAGGGCTACTGTACTCTATGATGGGTGTTATTTCTGATGAGTAGAGTGGAACACTGACCTCTTTTTCCATGGATGACACACCTTTTCTGATGACATGTGGACTATACTCAGTTTACATGACTAGTGTGGCACTGTGATTATCAAAAGGGACACTACTGTCCACCTGTGTCCCATAGTCTCTTATCACACTTTCGGTGTTGAGTAGACTACCACCTATGTGGTAGTTCATGGGTACAGATTTTTTAACAAAAGGGATGGCAATACATGTACAACATTGAGCTTGACCGTACATATGAACATCCATTGGTGTACATATAGATATACATATAGGCACATATACAGTTGACCTTTCATGGTGGGAATATCAATTATGCAAATGTTGAGAAGGATAAAGTCATGTAATGATATTGCACAATCTTGTGCAGAATGCATGGAAGGTATTTTCAGCCCATGTATCTTTAGCAAGATCCCCTATCTGGAAGATGAAAAACCTAACAAATCATAACCACGGTGTTTAAACACCACATGTCATATGCCAACACTGTATGCTGTCTTGTTTGCCACACACTACAACCTACATATAAATATGCACATAACAACTTGCACCAACATATAAATGTCCACCCTTCACAAACAGTTGCAGTATGTCCCTTGCTCTATGCGCATGTTCAGATGCTAATATTTCAGACACATATATATCTCTCCATATGTGTGTGCCATACACACACTGGGTCCACACTGTTGTAAATCCATACAATTGATGGATGACCTGTTGGGCCTTGCTACAACATGGACAGTTGCCACATGTGTGCATACAGTAATAGTACAGGGAGTATATATAGCTGCAAATGCTACATTACTATACTAGCCTGGTACAGCAGTTGCCAATGCTAAGCTACACATTATGTGACTATCATGCATGTCTTACTCTGCCACATCCAAGTTAATATGGGTGTTTGCACTACTCACCCAAGCTGCCATTATACACAGCACTGTATAGACCATAGATAACATGTGCAGATGTTTGACATATAATGCTGAGCTACATATTTCACAGTTATGCCCCACTGCACACACCTACACACTCATTTCTCCATGGCAGTAGTTATGCATGGCATCAGTGCATACATACCTACTGCTGCCACATATGCATGTTTCAGGGTATGTACTATTCATAAACATCTACTACTTACCGGTAACTACAAATCTGTTACATACCTTTTTGCCACTTTCAGGTCCGTCTGTGTATGCTTTGACTTTGTTTTTTCGTTTTTTTTTATTAAGTAAAGTTTTTTACTTAAGTTTTATTTTTGGTTATTAATTAAGTTTTTTTTTTCTTAATTAAGATATTTAGGTTAGAATTAAGTATATATATTTGTTACTTAATTAAATATCACTTTATTAAGTACTAAAGTTTGTCACTACTCTCCAGGAGTTCTAGAGTTGCTGAAACGTGCAATGTAATGATTGCATGTGGAGGTAGCAAGTACAATCTGCTTTTATAGGTATCTGCGCATGTGCATGTGATGCCCTCTGCACCAATTGGTGGCCAGCATTTGATAAATGCATACTGCCTGCTGTGTGGTAACTGCAGTACTCACTGTCATAGCAACCCAATGCTATAAATTGCTAAGGTATGTAGGCGTAGCCCTTTCAGATTGCCAGAGTGGGACCCATGCTTATTTGCTGTGGACACTGGTGTGTAAGTCAGAAGGTTGGTATACATTTTATAAATGAAACTAAAGGTGTAGACAGTGATGTACATGTTGTACTTTCCAGTACAGAGCTATCAGTGTTGGGTTTAACTCACCCCTACAAATGCTTACACAACATTTATGTGACTATGTAGTTTCTTTTCTACTCATATAATTAACTGCCATACAAATGTAGTTATTGAGAAGTATTCTTTTGGCACATGAACTGTTTGTGAACTGTTATACTGTGAATATTAATGTACTCAGTTCTGCAGGGTTTGTGTTTTTTATTATTGACATGAGCACAGGGTTCTCAGGACAACTGGACAATTCCAGTACTGAGTATGCCTACCTACACCCTTGGTAGACCCTAAACACACATTTTAATTGTGGGGGGGGGGATGCTTACATACAGAGAGCATTATGCATTATTGTGTGAATATTATCTTACTGGACTTCAAGGATTGGTGTGTTCCTGTTAGTTTATCAAGGCAGGTGGTCTGTCTGCATAGTTCCCAACTGTGAACCTATCCAGATGGTAGCCAGAAGTTACACTGTTATTCTTTGTCTGTGCAACTCACAGGTGTTTTCAGGACTGGTACAATGGCATTGTTACAGTCAGTTGCTACGAGTACATGGCTACATCCTTTGGTATTTCTGTGTTGTACTCTTACATAAGGGTATGCTTGTGGAGGTCCTACCAAAGCTATTTGCAGAGTGTGTAACAGCAGTATAGCTTATATGCCTGTGTGTTTGTGCCTCTGCCAGGCCTATGAAACAATCAGATACATATTTGCATGGAGTCAGGGATAGGTAGTTAAAAGTGAGGCACACCTTACACATAATAGGGGCAGTAAGTGTAGACTTGAGTGAAGCAGTGCATATGGATTAGTATTCCTTTTATGAAGTACAAGCAATGTCTACTGTTATTATTGTCAGTATTCATTGTGCAATACCACACCTTTCTGATTGACATCAGTACTTTTCAGAGGGAATCAGAGGGACACAGCTAAAATATGTTTCACAATCAGGGCCATCCCTGAAAAGTAGTCACAGTTAGGAAGTATGGCCTCTGCCCTAATCAGATATGCCACTGTTTGTCCTGCTATGATACTGTGTGGGGGTTGTAAAGTGCCTCTGTAACATTATTAGCTGCTTGAATGGCTGCTTCTCACATCACACTCATGTAATGCAATTCCACAACAATTGCTGGTAAAGATCCACAGAACAAGCTTTGTGTTATGGCCTTCCTATTTTTCCTTTACATTCACTCATTGTAATGCATGATATATTTATTTCAGCACCAACTTATTGTATATCTGCTGTGGCTTAGTGGTACTTTATGCAGTCTAGTGTGCCCAAGTTCTGGGGTTCGGGACTGACAGAGGTGTTTTATTTTGCTGCTGAGCAGAACAAGGGCCCTGACATAGAGTGACTAAGGCACTTTTAAGCAGTTGTAAGCGGGTTTGCGTGATGCTCAGCAATGCTTAGCTAAGCGCACACATGTGCACACTCGCTCAAACCTGCTTACTACTGCTTAAAAGTGCTTACTCCCGCTAACCCCCGCGCTAATTTCTTTGAAAGAAAAGAAAATGGGGAGATAGGAAAGTGGTGAAAAAGGGGGCACAAAGAGGGAAACACAGTAGGAAAACAAGCTTGGGATGTGCAGGATGAGTGTAGGGAAGGTCCATAGCTGCCCATTTCTTTACCAGCAACAGCTGTGCATATGCAATAAATTTGGAGTGAAATTTGAAACCTTCCACCCCTGGGAGAGGGGTGAGGACAACAAAGTATGTTGTACTACCAATTTTAATTATCAGTTTACATGTCTAGCAGCCATGTGTGTGAAATGGACAGCTATGTATGGGGCGTAATTTTTTTGTGGGTACAGATTGCCTTTTTTTTTTTTTCAGGTGAGAGTGGAAAGTGAGGTAGAGGAAGTAGGTTTATTTGGGGAGGTAGGTTGGGGAGGTGAACAGACAAGACAAACAAGACACGTACAGGGGTGGAGTATGACACATGGGGTGGGTGAACACAATTGATGGGGACGGATGTTTGGAAATTGCAAGCCCATGAACCCACAGATGATAACAGTGGGACTGAGATCCCCACACATGGGCAGTCACCACTGAACCTTCACAGCCCCAAGAGTCACTGTGCTGGGGGCTGCGTAGGAGGGGCAGGCTCACCCATGAGTTGTGCCACTCTCACCTCAAGCTGGCATAGGGGATCAGCGACTAAACGCTGGATCTCCCTATGCACCACAACCCGGACCCTTCGGAGGGTGACAGGTGGCCCTTCTCCACCCATGCTTGCAGGGGGGGGGATGAGCCCCATCCCCTGCAGCGCTTCCACCTGAAGGTGGCACAAGGGCCAATGGAGGAGGGTAGCCCGAGCTGGGCACCAGACCTGCTGGTGCCAGGTGCAATCGCCAGCTGAGGAGGGACAGGGGGGGTCCGCTGGGACCGGCCTTCCCATACGTTCTGTGATTAGGTGTATTTAATTACAACATAGACAACAGCATTCCAAATTAGTTGTAACAGCATGCAGTAATATTTCCATTAACCCAACACACCAGGGTTACAACAGCTGAACAGCAAGCATAACACATGCATATATTGAATGACAGTGGACATTCCAACAGCATGCAGGGATGATTGGTGGCAACAGGCCACCAAGATTGTGGTGTTTGAACAGGGCACATGCATCAAAGTAAGTGCAGATTTTCATAGAACAATAAGACATATGTCCCAACAAATGTTTTGAGATTAGACATACCCATTGAGGTGTGGAATTGCATTGTTTATGCACATGGAGTAGGGTGTAAAAAGAAACCTCCATTAACATCTTATTAGTACTTTTACTCTACACTACATTCCTATTGACTGCAGGTGTATATCCCCTACATGTATAATTACACTAGGCAACATGCATTAGATTGTGTAATGGGTTTGGCTAGTTCATTATATAGCTGACCTATATCTGACATACCAACTGTCCAAGATGCAGATGTTACTGCTACATAGTTGTATTTTATTTTTATATTTATGTATCTACATATCTGGATGTGTTCACATGACATTTTCACTTATTTTCTACAGAACCCTACATTTCTTGTAGCGCACTCACATTTCTGGGGAACACCTTGACAAGCTACTCGTGTGTCAGATTTACCTATGCATGACAGCCATTTACCAGCTATTGAGGACTGTTATATGCTTCACAGCTACTGGCACTTCCCTCATCTACTTTATATGGGACTGCACAACTGTGGGTTGACAGCACTTAATACAACAGTACTATTCATTTAATGCAAGGGTGCAACAACATTTCAAAGTAAGTGACACAGACACACTCCAAGTATTATACCTTTATTAATTACATTAAACACTCTTTTCTACAGGCTCTCTCCTTTATTTGATATTACACTGCATATGGAAGACCTATTCAGGACATATTATACCTTTATTGATAGGTTACAACATTCTTTTTCAGGCTTGCTCACTTATTTTATATAACAGTACATGCAGAGATAGTATTCCAGACTTATTTTACCTTTATTAATGGGTTACTACACTCTATTCCTGGCTCTCTGATTTATGTTATATAACAGTACATGCAGAGAATTTATTCAGGGCATTTTATAGCTGTATTATTGGGCTACAACACTTTTTTTCAAGCTCTCTCACATATATTATATAACATTACATGCAGAATATTTACTAACCTGCCTGGTGGCGCAGCCTTAGCAGCCTATCTGCATAGGCTTGCTGATTCGCAGCACAGACATGTGCAGCTGTGAAGTAAATGAAGGGATATTGAGACATACCTATCCATTATTTAGACTATATTACCATGTCTTACATACTGCATTCCATGGCTACCTACTTAGTAGTGGGGCATCTTGCATATGACGGGCCTCCTGGATCCATTGGTTCAGTAGGTCCTGCTTCTGTCTCTTCGGGTCTGCATGGTGGTGATGGACCTGCTCACCAGTCCGAGGGACGCCTGTGGCACTGGTGAGTTCATGAGCCAACCAGTTCCACGCCTCTGCCTTATACTCCATTCCTTGGAACTGGCCCTGCAGGAGTTGAGACTCATGACGATGGACTAGGAGCCAAACCATGTATTTTGACTCCTCGATGCCCCAGCATTGCACTCGAAAGCAAATTCCCTCTCCAGCACCAGACATTCTAACTGCAGTTATGGGCTACAATCAGTTATGGCGAGTATTCCCGCCTATGGAGCTTAAATATGCCGCATTTCGCGCACTTTTTTGTGATTGGCCATTTTTGAAAATTCTCGGCTGATTGCAGACCTGCGTAGCAATGGTTAATCTACCATTTATAGGTATATATATGTTAACAGTGGATATTTATCCTAAGCTGTCATGGCTTAGTGGTTCAGTACTTTAATTATGATGCACAGTGTCCTGGGTTCGAGCCTTGTTATTGCTTTTTATTTTACTACTGTCCAGACAGGTTAGGAGGTGTGGCTGTGTTTAAGCAACTTTGCTCTACGTTGCTCCACGTTGCCCGATGGTGCACTGTTTGGCATGACGCACACCTCCGCACAAACTGATTGTACTGGGTAAAGCGCTATTTAGCTATGGGCAACTACACTGCACTGGATAAAGTGCTGCTTAACTACGGGCAACTATATTGCACTGGGTAAAGCGCTGCTTAACTACGGGCAACTATATTGCGCTGGGTAAAGCGTTGCTTAACTGAGGGCAATTATATGTCAGGTTCCTTTATAAATATACATTTTGCTCACTGATACATAGGCCATTTCAATGCTTTTTAGTAAAACTTTTATCATATATGTCAGGGATTATTTCATATACTAATTTTGAGCATAAAATAGGAGGGGGAGTGGTGGGACTTGAACCATGAATGCCTCCTCTTTGTGCGAACGCTCTAACACTACGCTATTACTATTTTGCATAATTTGTATAAACATTCCTTATTATGTTCTTCCATGTCGAGATTGCTAACTGCAGCTAAGCAATGGGCACACCCGTGCACACATGCGCAAATATGGGCAGCTATATCGGGAATTAGATAATAAATTTATGTTTTACTTTTTACAACTGTGCTGGGGGTTTACAATGTCAGGGAGTGTGGTGTTGGGTACATGGACATTTGAGCAGACTCGCTCTTGTGTGTTGACATTTTGCATTTCAGACACTTGCAGGGGCGTGGACCTTTACACTGCTCAGCAGTCAGACACGCCCCCTGCCTTCCTGCATGGTCCGTGTTAGACTTGGGATAGAGTCAGCGTTCCCTCATGAATATGCATGGCACGCTGACGTCAGACCATTCAACTGCAGTTTCTGAGTAAGACTTATTTAGTCTTACAAGGAGGTTTCGTGAATCCGGGGGTATGAGTTGAAATTTATACACCAACTAGTCTGAAAGGACAGTTAGTCCTTCTTTGCACTTTGTGAAGAAATGCCTTTGCACTGACAGCTTCATTTGTAATATATAGTGATAGAAAGAACTGAATAGTAAACAGTGGAATGACTTCTTGTAATATTCAATTAGCTAAAGAGATTTTGCATCAGATGTCTGTGAAGTATATAAGTGCTGGGGATGATGCACAGACAATGGGTTGACTATTATCTAGAATTAATTCTTGGCAATAAAATGATTATTGTGTTAAAACAGAAATCATTAAAACCAATGTTTCAATCATGGGAATTTAAAGCTACACATTTTGAAAGAAAGTATCGTCAATAGTGGACTGTACAATAAATAAAGACATGGTAACTCAATGTATGTGTGCTGAGATGAATTACATCCTGCATCATTTTATAACTCATGTTAGACTAGAAGGTTAGTTTGAAAATAAGAATTTACAGGAGTGCAGAGCCATATAATTGTTAGAAGACTTTTAAAGTGCAGAGGTCACTTCAGAAGAATGTTTGCTTTACAATTAATTTCATTACCCATTATAATCTTCACGTTAAGTTTGCAAGTAATTCCCCCCCCCCCCCCAAAAAAAATTGAAGATTTTAGTGTGCTTTTGAGTTTTTGGTTTCACTTTTAACTCAGGCTTTTTCTATAGCTACAACTACAAAATGATGCAATGGTAGGTATTGGTCAGTGATTTATATACAACTACATTTTGGTAAGCAAAATAACTTGCATCTTTAGAGGAGCAACTTCTTACTCTCATCATGGTTTTAGTACTACATCATCACAGGTGTTAATTATCAATGAGAAGTGTTCCTCTTGAAAGAACTAGTTAACAACTTGCCTTTCTTGGTAGTAGTAAACTACTGGTATTAATATATTTAGCATGGAAATACGCTAGTCTATACATTGATTTAGATAGTGAGGCATTGATTATGGATTTAGTCTTTCATAATATTTTGACAGGGATTTTCATGTCCTGGAAAAATCGTGGGGCTGTCCTTATAAAAAAAAAAGGCAAAAATAAATTTATTTTTGCATCAAAACCAGCACCATTTCATATTTGTATGGTAAGTAGGTTATATCCCACTCTTAAGGTTTGTTGTATGCACTTACTTCAAAACATGACCAATGTACTTTAAAGTAGAAGCAGGTGTTATAAGAAGTGTTTCTATGACAAGGAGAATGGGGAGCAGTGATAATATACAAGGTAAATGTATTACTACTATTATTGGTATTATTACTACTACTATTACTGATTTTTTAAGAAAACAGAAAGTGATAGATTGTCATTGGAATGTAGTAGGAAAGAAGGAAGACGTTCAAAACAGAATTATTATTAATATGTTCAAATTGTGTGGTACAGGAATTTTTTTAACATTTTAGTAAAGCTAAGTCTAGTATAAGAATTGAACTTTGCAAATGGATAGTCTGATGAAGTATGTTTTTAAAGATGAAAGAGCTTATTACAGTACTCAGGTTTCAGATAATAAAATAAAACTTTTTGTTTTGTGTTTTGACTCTTCCTGTTTTTTTTTTTTTTAATTTTAAAGGCTTGCACTTTTAATAAAAAAGTGAAAAAACTGATGCATACAACTGGTGTCTATGTTATAAATGAGGATTTTTACATCACATGAGATTCAGTATATGCTGAAAAGAGGTGAATGTAAGGCAGGTAAGTCTGATGGACTGAGATGTATTTTTTATGCAAACATGAAAGACATTCACGAAGGCTTGCATGGAGTCTAAGAGTAGTGTAAGACTCCATGCAGCCTTCGCGATCCAGGAACAGCCCAAAGTCCGTGTAAGAGACAAGCTAAAACGTCTCTTACACGGAGTGGACGTGGATAAGCTAATCACCTTACTTGCAGCCGAATAGCATGCAAATGAGGATGATTAGCGATCCAGGAAGCCCAGAACAGCCCGTGTAAGAGCCGTTTTAGTTGCAGAAATGTACTCAGTTGTCACCTGAGTACGTTTCTGCAAAAACCGCAATGGAGCCATGTCAGCTCCAAATAAAGGGTGCATATGTGTCAGGCAGCATGTCAATGGCCAAATATGTGGCCATTGGCAAGGTAACCTGATGCAAAAATATTAAAAATATAATTTTTTTTTTCGGCAATCGCCGATGTGTAAACCCAGCGCAGCGCCGCGCAAACGGGCTGCGCTGTATAAAACATAAAAACGAAGGTTATAAACCCACAAATGTGGGTTTTATGCAATACATGGAATTTCAATGCAGGGACCAGCAGACCAAAAACAACATGGCCACCGTGTAGTGGTTGCTAAGGGGGGAAGCTGAGTCTAAGAGATGTAACTAAGCATTGGTAGGCAATCTGATGCAAATGAGTGTTAGTATACTGAATTCCACTGTCACATAGCAAATGAGCACATTCTGAGTAGTGTAAGAGTTACAGAAGGGGGAGGAACAGAGTAGGAGATAGGTGACATCACAGGGGGGAATGGTAGAAAGAAATGCAGTTCATTGGAGGTCAGAGTTACATGACAGATGTCAGACAGATATCATGGAAAGAGGTGTGCCACTAGATAAGCATGAGAAAGTCAAGAAATGGAAGGTGTACACTGTTGCCTACACCAAAGTTTCTTGCTGGGCGTGCATGCACACGTGTGTGTGCCATGAAGCGCGAGTAAGACAGTGTGCGTTCGTGTAAGGCAGACTGAGCATGTGGGAGGGTGCTGGTAGCTGTTTAACACTGTTTGCGCGGGTGTGCACGCGGGTAGGGCAGACTGAGCATGTAGAAGCCTGTTGGCAGAGCTGTAACACTGTTTGATTTGATGTGCGCGCGTTTTAACCCAAATAAGACGATTCTGAGCCGTGTAAGCATGTGTGCGCATATGTAAGCCACTGTGAGCGTGTTTCTGCTGGTATACACGCTGCTCCCCCCTAAGGAAACAGAAAGGAAAAAGGAAGCAACATAATTAGTAGGAAGCAACCAGGGAATACTGCTGGAGCTAGCAGGTGAAAACAATTAGAAGCAGGAAATTACACAGGCAGAATAGTAGCTCAGCCCAACACTTAAAAATCTGCAAACAGCAGTGCAAGATGTTTCTCTCAACAGACACTGCAAGACAGGAGTAAGCTATTAGAAGTGAAAACTGAAAAAGCTGAACTCAGAGCAGAAATGTTAGGGGCTGCCATAGCTGTCATAATGAGACATAGGCGACTTGCTGAGGGTGGTGACAATGCAGATGGTGCCAGACAACCCACAGTGAGGAGACGGAGAAGAGTGTACAGGCCCAGGGTCACCTACCACGGGTTACATGAGCTGGAGATAGTAGAGCGCTATAGAGTGGACAGATACCTCCTGCAGCAAATAGTGGAGCTGTGCAGGCCACGCCTCACACACAGAACCAACAGAGGGGAACCCATCCCAGTGGAAACCAAGGTATGTGTTGGCCTAAGAATACCAGCAACAGGTACCTTCCAGAGACCAACTGGTGATATGATGGGGATATCACAGGCATCAGCCTCCAGGGTACTGCACCAGTTCCTGGATGCCATGTCAGCACATGTCGGTGATTATGTATATTTCCCCAAAGCCCGTGAGGTATTGGCCAGCAATATGCGTCTCTTCCAGCAAATATCGGAATACCCTGAGGTAGTGGGTGCCATAGACTGCACGCAGATACGCATCAAAGCACCAGCCAGTGAGCTGGGTAGGGCATACATTAACCGCAAGGGCTTCCCCTCCATCAACTGCGAGGTCGTGTGTGATGCCCAGGGCATAATAATGAATGTGTGTGCTAGCTGCCCTGGGAGCTGCCATGATTCCCACATCTGGCATTTGACGCAGCTGTACCAGACATTTGCCAATGGGGACATCCCGCACGGACACCTAGTGGGGGATGCAGGTTATGCACTGGAGCCATGGCTGATGACACCCATCAGAAATGCACACACACCTGAATAGGAATGCCATAATGAGGCACACGCACAAACACGTAATGTAATAGAGCGTGTGTTTGGGCTGCTCAAGTCACGGTTCCGGTGTCTGGACACATCTGGTGGAGCCTTGCAGTACACACCAACTACATGTACCCAAATTGTCATGATATGTGCTATGCTACATAATATGATCTTGCGAAAACAGCTGCAGCAGGACCAGCATAGGGCCGGGCCAAACAGCCCCCCACCATTGCCAAGGCCATCACAGGCAGAGCGTGACTCGGAGGAGGAACAACCTGAGCCTGCCCCAGTAGGCAGAAGGAGGCGTGCCCAGTATGCCCTGGCCTTGGCAAAGAGGCAATGCATTGCACATACACTGGCTCAGTAGGAACCCTGGTAATGATACCCCCTCTGACTCACTCAGATAATAACAGGGATGCCTAAAATGACATGACCTGCTCACAAACATGTACAGGGAGTGTAATATGTGCATCCAACAGAGGCAGCCCTGCAGCACCACCTGAGGCATGAATGCCATGTGTTAAGTAATGTAACACCATGTACTATATGCACACCTGAGGACCCTGACTAACATCCTACCCTCACCAAGCATCATGCCAAAATATGAGAATGAGATGATTAAGTGCAATAATTGACTGAAGTATCGCAGTTAGTCAAAGGGGATCCAATGTGTGCCAGCCTGGGATGACATGCTGAGCATGACATGATGCTCCACCTGCTAGGACTGGCGTGCACCTATCAGTGCAGGCCATATGGATACTGGCAAAGGCTGTTGTTACCCACAGCGTGCCCTGAATAGGTAAGGCTCAAAACACAAACCTACCTCAATAGGTATCAGAAGGGATAAGAATAAGATAAGGGATAAGTCGAAACAGCAAGATGCATGCAGTCTAAACTCACCCAGTATGGGGAATGTTGATATCTGTGCTGTAACAGAAAACTGAGGCAAGGCTCACAACAGCACCCTAACACTACCAGGTTACACCTCATACTGTGCTGTACAGCCTGAAAACATGGAACAAGCTACAAAAGGAGGGTGACTAGCAATAATTGTCAAGGATAACCACACCCCCCATGTTGGTACCACAACAAGAAGCAGTATGGACTAACCATGGTCAAGTAACAGTGGCTAAAACTGCCCCCCCTGTTTATAGCCTGCTACAGACTACTGTCCCAACACCAGGAACTGCACCTGGCCTATGGTGGAATACATGAATATATCAAGTCCCCCAAACCACATTATATTGGGTGACTGAAAATACCCAGACATAGACTGGGAGCATTATACTAGCTCCAACACTGTAGGACAAAAGTTCATAGAATCCATAAACCAAAATGCCCAGGAACAATGTACCACTCCCACAAGAGGTGTAAGCATACTGGATGTGATAATCAGCAACATGGGTACTGGATGGCAAGACGAGAAGTGTATTGCTCACTGGTAAAACCAGACCATAGAGTAATCACACTGGATATACAAATCCTGACCACAGTCCCTGGCCAGAAAACCACAGTGGAAAACATGTGTAAAGCAATATTTGCACTCCTCCAAACTGATGTGGAATCCATTAAAGGTCCTGTGCAGGTGCAAAATATGGGCCACACCTCAGAACCTGTAATACAGCCATTCCATGAACACTGCCAGGAATGCTTGGATTATGCAATCCTAAATTAAAACAAGACACAATGCCATACACGCAGGCATCTGGCATGGTGGACACCAGCCATAACCAAACCATGCAAGAGAATGAGGAAGCTACTACATGATAGAGCAAACATAAACAATGAAGTAATCACTGATCATTAGTATATCAATAAAATATGTCCACACATACAATCCACTAAGGCCAGCGACAACAAGTTGAATCTGTGAATTGAATCTTGAGGCAATGTTACACCTGCCCCAAGTACACAGACAACTCCCAACTCCCCCCAAGAAATACAAATATATGTGAGAGATGCAACCATCTATCCAAACTGGAGGCTGAGCTCCCTCAACTCAGTACTCCCAAAACTAGTCAGGAGGAGAAGGTAACCACACACACACCACAAACACAGTCCCACATAGACCTATTACAACTGCAAACCAAAGACATAAACACAGAAAAACTTTCCCGGAGGCACAAATTACAAACACAGCACACCAACAGAGGCCTCTAAAGCAGACACCCAATCAAACAACTTCCAAACATAGCACATGCAACACATAGTACACAAAGCTGGTGTGCCAAACAGTCACAGGCCAGAAGGAGAAACAACATGCCTGATACTGTTGTAATAGGTGACTCCATAGCGAGACACACTGCTGTCCCACACACCAGACTGAACAAGGAAAAGGGTACAGTAAGCTGCCTGTAGGCTGCCACAATATGCCACATAACACAAGTACGCAGGTCACCCCAAAGCAAGTAGAAATATGATGCAGTCATAGTCCATGCTGGTGTGAATGACCTGAGATGTACCTCCCTAGACTACATGAAAAGAGACATAGATGAGCTCTCTGATTATGTAGTCCAGGCTGGTATGACACACACTGTTTGCAGCATCCTACCCTTACCAAGAATAATGCCTCAGTACAAACACGGAATGATCAGTCATAGCAAGTGGCACACTTACTGGTGTCATTCCAAGGGGATCCAATGTCTGTCTGCTTGGGATGTCATGCTTGACAAGCCACGCAGCTGTTCCTGGGATGGCTTGCACCTGTTACCCCTGGGGGTCTGGATATTGGATAAGGCTTTTGCCACCTCCATAGAGCCTTTTGTAGGCAAGGCTGAAAAGACTAACCCACCATCCTAGAAATCATAAGTGGAAAGAAACATAAGGGTAATGCTGACCAATGCCAGATGTGTAAACCCCAATATGCATGCTCCCAAGGCCATCCCCAGTATGGAGAACATCGATGTCTGTGCAGTGACAGAAACCTGCTGCAAGCCTCCTGACAGCACACCAGCACTACCAGGTTATACCACATATCATGTGTCATGGCCTCAAAACCTGGAACAAAACATAAAAGGAGGGTGAGTATCCATATTCAGCACAAACACCCATACGTCCAGGTAACTGACAATGCACAAGTCATTGGAGTCCACCCATGTGCAACTAACTGTAGGCAAGACTGCTGTGCAGTCTGTAGCATGCTACAGACCACACTCTCACACACAGGAACCCCACCCAGCCGTCCTGAAGACATTGGACAGTATGAATGTCCCACCAAATACCAAACAAGGTACCATAAATTACCACATAGGTGGTAAACCATTATGCATGGAAGGAGTAATCAGGGACCTAGGGACACAAGTGGACAGTAACCTGTTATGTGACACTCACATTGCCAATGTGGCTAGGAAGACTGTCTACATTGGACACCGTATCATGAAAGGATTCACATCTACGTCAACAGAGGTCATTGTGCCCCTATACTGTTCTCTTATCACACCCATAATCTAGTACAATGTCTCATATGGGATGTACCTTACCTGACATCTGCAGCAGTTAGAAAGACCTCAAAGGTACCTCACCAAGAGGATAAAGGGTCTCAAATATATGTCATATGCTGCCTGGCTGTAGACACCCCAGCTGAATGCAGTCACATACTGACTACACAGAGGCATTGCATGCCTGTTGTACAAGGCCATGCCCAACACAGGAGTAATGGACATGCTCAACCCCAGAAAACTCAAAGCCATCAGAGCTGTGAGAGTGAGAGATGTCAACCTCAACAAATAATGAAATAGGATGTGCTGGAGGGACAGATACATAATCCAGAGGCTCCCCACACCCTGGACCAGAATCCCACTCCATGTTAGGCAGAGCCCCTCACTGACACTCTTCAACAGGAATCTTGCCAAGTGGATGGATGATTGTAGAGTTACACTGGGGGTCTTCACTGTGTCATGTCCAGACAGAGGCACAGCAAAGCAAATTATAAATGGCCATAATATTCACATAGCAAGGTGTGGCAAAAGCCACACACACACTGGCTAGGCTAACAAATGCCCTAGGGTGGATAGCCTAGTATGAACCTATGAACCTATGAAGATACAAATTGTACAGGACACTAAGGATAATCCCAAGGCTTTCACAACTGATGGTAGGAACCGTGTTGGGAATTCACAGATATGCTCTGAATCACACAAATATCACAAACAATATACCAAACACACACACATATTGCCAACATACATCCTGACAGGTGCAGTGCAAACCCCCCCCCCCCCAGAATGCAAAATATCTATCCCAGCAGACTGCTGGCCCCCTGATATTGCAGATGCTGAGGTAACAGCCAGCATCTACAAAGCAAAACACACAGCAGCAATGGTATGAGATGGTGTCCTGGGCTGAGTCCAACATGGACTCCAAGACAAATGGAATGCCAAATCACACTACTGCTCAATGTCAGCCTTACCACAGGATATGTACCCAAAGAGCAGTGTACAACAACAGTGGTCCTTCTCAACAAAGGTGTTGCCTGAATGGATACTGAAAACAACCACCCCAGAATCCTGAGAAGCTCGGTCTGCACAGCTATGGAAAGGATCAGCATGTACCGCAGACATAAAGATATTGGGGACCTAGTGACACTAGACCCTACCCAGTGTGGCTTTCTTAAGTGCAGATCCTGCCCCTAAACATGTTTGACTCAATTGAAACAGTCATTAAGGTCATTGATGAGGGCAATGTGATCCACACAGCGTAGCTGGACCTTGCAAAAGCTTCTATACAATACCCTACATGTTCATTATAGATAAGCTCACCAGCTTAAATATAAACCCCTATGTCAGTAGAGGGGTTGCAAACCAGACCAAGGACAGAACAGACATGGTCAGACATGCTGCAGCCATGTTAGACTACAAACCAGATATAACTGGCATCCCACAAGGCTTGGTCCTGGGACCTCCCTCGTCTGGTATATATGTCCCATAGGTACAGGCCAACATGGAAGGACTGTGTCTGAACATGTTTGCAGAGGACTACTAACTGCTCACCATATATGATCCACCAGCTGACACAAGCATCCCACAAAAGGGCCACATAGAAACAGACAACTGGTGCCATAGCCATGTCAGCAAGCTAATTGCAGAAAAGTGTATAGTCAACCCCCGTGGATATACAGTAAGTGCCGACCAATTACCACATAGGTGTTAACCCATTACGTACTTAACATGTAATGAGAGACCTGGGGACACAAGGTGATAGATATCCTGCATTGGACAAACATGTGCTGTAGTGTTTACAGAAACATACCATATACCCACCTAATCATGAAGGTTGTCAGATCTAGATAAGGGGAGGTCATTGTGGCTCTGCAGTCATCCTTCATCAGCGTTACAATTGACTACAATAGCCCCTGTGGGATGTACCTCAGCAGACACCTCCATCAACTGTAAAGTCCCCAACAGTACCTCACCAGGAGTATCAAGGAGCTTGCACAGATGCCATGTGTTGCCTGTGTTGCTGGTATCAATAAGCATGCTGCACCTTGTACAATCTGAATGGCAGTGAGCTATGCACATGAGAGACCTGAACCCCAGCACTGACTTACATAGGACAAGCTGTACTGCATGATCCATAACACAGAAGCCACTCCCACCCATGAGTAAACTCCCAGTACAGGCTACCCATAGAGTCACTTATCGATTTTCCTCAATAGGAATCTTGATGAGTGGATGGGAGATGGTAGCTTTATCCTGGGTATCACTGTCATGTCACAGGTAGACAGAGGCACAGTATACTAACCATGACATATGTCATGGCAAACTCCACTTACAATGTGTGTCGAAGGACAAACACACTCTCTGACTAGCATTAGAAATGGACTAGGGCACATCGCTAGTGTTTGCAAATGTACACCTATGTTGTGGAATACACTACCAATGTTGGACAAGCCTGGTTTAAGTAGTTCATATCTGAACATAATGCAACATGGTCAGATGTACACAACTGGCCCCTAATCAGGCTGTTGTGCTCACTATGGAAATGTAAAGCAGTGATAGCACTAAAGCCCAGGATACTGTCCACCACAGTCAAAGTACTGAACCAGTACACTATACAGTACTACAGTGTTAGGTCAGTGTGAAAGGATGTTGACAACTGTATGCAAAGTATCCCATGCTAACCCTGCAGGCACAGTATAATCCTGTTGTGTTCACACACAAAGCAGTTGTACAGTAACTACACAACATGACACACAACACACAACCATAAACGGGAGATATTTGTTGACGTTCACACTCATCCACAAATGTGGTGGGCTGCAGAGTTCAACATATGGAATGCTCACACTGGGCATGCTCACACACTTTGATAAATGAGACATATGTCAGACAACAGGCCATAGGAAGGCTGAACTGGGCATGCTCACACACTCACAAATCTCAGTTTAGCAGTTGGCCACACATATCTGGTATTTTTACGTGTTATTCCAGGAACCAACCACATTACAGCACTCTGCCCAGTGCACACAGTTAAATGACTACAGAGACATACGTGATATAGTGGATCCCTCCCATATGCAAACATCTTCCACAGATACACAAGTTGTTCATACAAACAGGGAATGCTATGGCAATAAAGACGTGCAAACAGTCTATCAGCAACAAATAATGTGCATTTGACAATTAAACATATGGGTGTAGAGGTCAACACTAGGCTGTTTGCCCTAGGGAATGACAGCTTAGCCAGAGTGTGCTTGGCGTCTGCCTCCCCACAGGATGCACATTCCCCTTTCTAAACACTGATGATGTCAGCACTCTATAAGTATAGCAGGAGAAGAAAAACCTCCCAGTAATGCCGATAGCGCGCTCCGCTAATGTGTCCTTCTCAAGTGTCATAGCATAATTAGGTAGGGGTTTGAATTCTGCAAATGGCAAGCGTGTGTGTTTGGCTGGAGGGGGTTAGTGTGTGTGCAATTGTGTGGGAAGGAAATGTCCCTTTTGGCAACTAGGAGAACAGATTACAGGATGCACATGCCCCTTTCTAAACACTGATGATGTCAGCACCCTATAAGTACAGCAAGAGAAAGGAACCCTCCCAGTAATGCGAATAGCGCACTCTGCTAATGCGTCTGTCTCGAGTGTCATAACATAGTCAAGTAGGGGTTTGAATCCTGTAAATGGCAAGTGTGTTTTTGGCTGAGGGGGGTTAGTGTGTGTGAGGGAAATGTCCCTTTTGGCAACTAGGAGAACAGACTACAGGATGCACATTCCCCTTCCTAAACACTGATGATGTCAGCACCCTATAAGTACAGCAAGAGAAGGGAAACCTCCCTGTAATGCGAATAGCATGCTTTACTAATGCGTCCATTTCGAGTGTCATAACATAGTTAGATAGGGGGTTGAATCCTGCAAATGGCAAGTGTGTGTTTTTGGCTGAGGGGGGTTAGTGTGTGTGAGGGAAATGTCCCTTTTGGCAACTAGGAGAACAGACTACAGGATGCACATTCCCCTTTCTAAACACTGATGATGTCAGCACCCTATAAGTACAGCAAGAGAAGAGAAACCTCCCAATAATGTGAATAGTGCGCTCCGCTAATGCGTCTGTCTCGAATGTCATAACATAGTTAGGTAGGGGTTTGAATCCTGCAAGTGTGTGTGTTTGGCTAAGGGGGGTATTGTGTGTGAGGAAAATGTCCCTTTTGGCAACTAGGAGAATAGACTACAGGATGCACATTCCCCTTTCTAAACACTGATGATGTCAGCACCCTATAAGTACAGCAAGAGAAGGAAAACCTCCCAGTGATGCGAATAGTGTACTCTACTAATGCATCTGTCTTGAGTGTCATAACATAGTTAGATAGGGGTTTGAATCCTGAAAATGGCAAGTGTGTGTGTTTAGCTGAGGGGGGTTAGTGTGTGTGAGGAAAATGTCCCTTTAGGCAACTAGGAGAACAGACTACAAGATGCACATTTCCCTTTCTAAACACTGATGATGTCAGCACCCTACAAGTACAGCAGGAGAAGGTATGTGGCATGGACAATGACTGAGTCATATGTGTCCATGCCTCTGACTGACCTGTATGCTTGTGTTATGTGGTGGACCATAGTGCCCCACAGGCATATCACTGTGACCTTCACCTTGTCCAGCCTGGTGAGCGTGACCATACTGTACCGGACAATAAAGGTAGCTAACACAACTGTGGCAGGTGTGTTGTCTAGCCATACAGGCTGTGACTGGCACACAGGATTTGTGTGCTATGTGTTATGTGTGATGTGTTCAGGCATAACGTATGCCTGTTTGCCAGCTGCAGAGGTGTGTGCTGCTCAGGCAGGATGCTATTCTAAGGCTCCATGAATGGCCCAGTGTGTTCACGTGCTTGTATTGCTGTCAGTGTAGGTCTACATCAGACTGGTATTGTAGTCACTGTAGTATTGCATTCCACCTGACAGGTTATGCCAGTACTGGGTTCAGAGTGCTTAGTCCCCAGTTTGGTTATGTGGTTTCATCTCATACATGTGTTGTACGTCCATGTGTAGGGGAGAGGGTTGACTGTGTACATGTGGCAGCTGTGACATTGCTACATGACCCACATATTCCGCAACTGTAGCATAGAGGTGACTGACAACTGACCTTTGAACATGCTACCATAGTATTGTGATTGTCATGGTGAGTAACAGCACATAGGGCTAATGGGGAACAAGGTACATAGGTTCATAGGTTCATAGCGTCATACTAGACAATCTGCCCTAGGGCATTTAAGAACCTAGCCAGAATGTGTTTGGCTGTCGCCATCCAATGTAAATATATCTTGCCATGCCCTTTTCCAAGGTTAGTATACTGTGCCTCTGTCTAACAGTGACACAGAAGTGATACCCAGGGTAAACCTACAATGTCCCATCCACTCATCAAGATTCCTCTTGAAGAGAGTCAATGAGGGACTCTTCCTAACCTGGACTGGGATTTTATTCCAGAGTGAAGTGAGCCTCTGGGTTATGAATCTGTCCCTCCAGCATGTCCTATTTATTTCAGTGCTGAGGCTCAGGTCTCTCAAGCGTGTATCCCGATGGGATTTGGATATTCTCAGGTGCAGCATGCCCATTAATTCCGGGTTCGACATGGTGTTATACATTAGGCACAGATCGCCTCTGAACAGGCGGTATGCCACTGAGTAGAGCTGGGGTTTATTTAACCAGTCAGCATATGGCATCTGTTTGAGCCCTTTGATCCTCTTGGTGAGGTACTTGTGGGGTCTTTCCAGTTGCTGCAGGTGTCTGGTAAGGTACATCCCGACAGGGGGATTGTACTCAATTGATGAGGGATGAGTAAAGAGGCACGATGTCCTCCCCTGATGTAGATGTGAATTCCTTCATGACGGGGTGGGCTATATACAATGTCTTTCTAACCACTTTGGCCACGTGGTTGTCAAATGAGAAATTGCTATCAACTTGGGTCCCCAGGTCCCTAATTACTTCTTCTGTACATAATGGAGTACCACCTATGTGGTACTTGTTTTTGCCAAATGGGATGACTATACACACTTTTGCATTCAGCTGGAGGCCATGGCTCTGGCACAAGTTGTCTGTTTCTATGATGCCCCTTTGGAAGATGCTTGTGTCGGCTGGAGAGTCGATTATGGCGGCCAGTTTGCAGTCATCTGCATATTTGGTCAGCCACAGTCCTTCTGTGTTGGCCTGTACCTCCGATAAATATATACCAAACAAGAGAGGTCCCAGGACTGAGCCTTGTGGGACACAACTCGTAACTGGTTTGGAGTCTGGCATGCCTCCAGCAATTCTAACCATGTGGGTTCTGTCCTTGAGCCAGTGTGCAATCCATCTAGTGACATAGGGGCTTATTTAAGCTGGTGAGCTTCTCTAGAATGCCCGAGTGGGGTATTGTTTTGAAGGCTTTTGCGAGGTCCAGGTAGGCTGTGTGAACCACCTTCCCCTCATCAATGGCCTTGGTGACTGTTTCAAAGAAATCAACCAGGTTTGAGAGGCAGGATCTGCCCTTAACAAAGCCAAACTAGGTATGAACCAGTGTCTGTAGGTTCACAATATCTATATCTATGTGGTCCATGATGATCCTTTCCATAGCTCTGCAGACCAAGCTAGTGTGGCTTATGGGGTGATAGTGTCCAGGATCCGTTGAGGCACCACCTTTCTGTAGAGGGACCACTGTTGCTGTACGCCACACTTTGGACACATATCCTGTAGTAAGGCTGGGATTGAACAGTAGGTTTATGTTTGGTAGTAGCACGTCTTGGTGGTCATGTAGGACACAGCCGGGGACACTGTCTCGTCCCATTGATGCAGTGTGTATTGCTTTGGAGAGGGCGGCTCTTACCTGAGCATCTGAGATGTCAGTGGGGCAGCACTCTGCTGGGATACATATTTGCCATTTCAGTGTGGAGGGGGGTGAGAAGTTTGCACTGAACCTGTCAGCTAGAATGTTGGCAATGTCTGTGGGTTTGGTGTTTCTATTGACATTTTGGACTACCTCTGAGCATATCTGGGAATTACCACCCAGGTTCCTAACATAACTAAAGAAAGCCTTGTGATTATCCTTAGTGTCCTGTGCAATTTCTGTCGAAGCTGGCCTTAGACAATCTAATGAGTGCCTGTAGTTATTTACTAATACTGATCAGTGATGCCTTCCCTATTTGTGAATTTGCTGTATCATTTGGTAGCTTCCTCCTTCTATTGTGTAGTTTGTTTATGGCTGGGGTCCACCAGACAGGACATCTGCCTTTGGAGGATTGGGTCTTGGTTTTATTCGGGATCACATGATCCATGCATTCCTGAAGGCGTCCATAGAATGCGTTTATAGAGGAATCTGCGGTATGGTCTGTAGTTTCCACAGGCCCTGGGGCTTTGAAGGATACCACCTCGGTTTTCAGGAGTGTGAATTTGCTTTAGAGAAGTTGTTCACTGTGGTGTTCTGGGCAGGGGGTGGGGTCGGGATGTGAATATCCAGTGAGATTAGTTTATGGTCCTATCTTACCAGTGAGGGATACACTTCTGGTCTGGAGCATAGAGTCCCCATGTTGGTGATGATCAGGTCCAGTATGTTTCCCCTTCTTATGGGAGTGGTAACAAGTTGTTCCATAGCATTTGAGCTCATATATTCTAGGAATCTTTGGCCTAGGGTGTTGGATCTAGAGTCATGCTCCCAGTCCATGTTTGGGTAGTTGACGCCCAATATAATGGTGTTTGGAGAGACCTTCATATTTCCACTGTTCACAGGATGGCCGAGTGCAGTTCTTGGGTTTGGGAGGGTGGTCTGTAGCAGGCTATAACCTGGAAGGCAGTTTCACCCATTGTTAGTTGCACATGGATAGTCTCTGATGCTTGGTGCTTTGCCACCAACCTGGAGGTGTGGGTATCTTTGATTAATATCAATACTCCCCCTCCATTTGTGGTTCGCTCCAAGTTTTGGGGCTGAAAAGCATGGTATGAGGTTAAACCTGGTAGTGCTGGTGTGCTCTCAGTAGCCCTGAACCAGGCATCTGTTACTGCACAGATATCGATGTTCTCCATGCCAAGGAGAGTTTCGGGTGCATGCATCTTGAGGTTTAGACTTCTGGCGTTGGGTAGCATTACTCTTAGTTTCTTATCCCTTGTGATACCTATGAAGGTGGGTTTGTCATTTGAGCCTTGCCTAACATAGGCACTATGGGGGTAGCAAGAGCCTTTGCCAATATCTGAAAGTCCAGGGGTGACAGGCGCAGGCTGTCCCTAGTGAAGCAGGTGGTTCAACAGAAGATGAATATGTGAAGGTGTAGTGCCTGTGATTAGTTAGCAGTAGCATATATGACTGCTCACGTGGACACATGCCAGGTAAGTCATATGCACTGTGTCACAGGCAATGTACATGTGAACAGGACAAACAGTGACATTCTGTCAAGTGAGACATGGACATACATATAGTAAGCTATGCAGATGGCACTAGGAGTCCACAGAAGCTCTATAACTATGCATTGCAGGTGTGATCAGTATTCCAGGGTAATTGCAAGCAAACATGCATGCAAACAAAGCTACAGTAAACAGGGCTGCATGTAGTCCATTGTACAACAAACAAGCTGTACCACTTCCAGTAGGTAACACTGCAAATATGCAGGCACTATGCACATGTACATGGAAATACACAGGTCAGATGGCTAGGGTCCAGTCTCAGTGCACACAAGTGTACAGACCATGTACTGTCAGGATGTACAATTACTGGATGGAAACCCATGTGCTCATACCTGCAGTAATACACATGTCAAATAACAGACACTGAGCCTTCACTCAGTGGTTCCATACTTAGTAGGATGTATGCTACCTGGCCTGCCACCACAGTATCCCTGACATATATGGGGACTCTCCCTCCTGTGACAGTTAGTTTTGTGTGTTGGGGCTGTCTAACATGGTATGAGATGTGAGCTTGAAGTGCTAGGGTGCTCCTGTGTGTCCTGTACCAGTCGTGTAGTACTGCACACATATCAACATCCTCAAACATCTGCATTGCAGAGTCCAGTGTGGGCAACATGCCACTTGCAGTTTACATGTCCATCATTGCGTATTACTACATTTATTACCTTATCCCCTGTGCTACCTATGTATGTAGCCTTCTGTTGACATCATTACCACCAGTATGCCAACATGTGCAGATGATACACTGTGGTACTTACCATGGGTGTAGACAACAGTACATGACAATCACACCCTTACTGCATCAGGCATGCTGTGATATGCCCACAATTAATTCAGCACACAGTACTGTTAACAACATGATACTATTACTACACATCTATGTGGTCACCCTGTGCATCAGCAACATGTTAACCTGTACCTGCACAGTTGTTACAGATTGCAGGAGGTGGCACAGTTTCATCATGTGCACAGGGTGTGAACTTGGTATGCCTGAGTCAGCCACCGATACCACTGATTGACATGTATGTGTATGTGTGTTGGTGAGGGACAGCAGTAGAAGGTGGGGCAATGTTGATGCAGTGTGTGCATGTATGCGGTAGCCCTAGGTGTTGTCAATTCGCATGTGTGTATGGATGCAGACAGTTCCACCTCATGGCTGCCATATACTGGTGTTTGTGGACAGCCACAGACTGTACCTGCCAGGTCATACAGATCAGTGTCTCTGGCCACGGACATGGTACCTGTGCCTTGCAGGGGTGCTACGGACCGTATACGGTACCAACCCAGACTGGGTACTGTCATCAGAAGCAGGTGTTCGTTGACTGGACACAGATCCCTGTCGGGCCTGGCCAGAGCCATGTGCACGTGGTCTCCTGGGGCTGTCTGATGACAGCACAGACCCAGCATTGCTGGGGCTGCTGCTGGCACTACGGGGGCGGCCCTGTTGTCATCTGCGACGACTGCCAGCTGCTGCTGTTGCTGGCATACGGCCACGTCGACGCCTCAACCGCCCACCATCGCCCTGGCTCATGGACATGTAGTTGTGGAACTGGTCTAATATGTCCCCACAACGTCTGTGTATGACATCGGTGAAATCACAAATGGCAGCCGCAATATCATGCATACTGTCAGTCATGGCTGTGCGACATGCTGTCAGCTCCCTCAGCCCCTGTCTGGTGTACCATTCCATACGTGACTGTGCCTGCATGACAGCCTGAAACATAGCTGAGGTTGTAAGACCTCTGTGGGCATGTCTGACAGGGGCAGTACGCCCATGGATGCTCCCACGAGAACCCCTGGACATCTGTCTGTGTGGTACCATCTCTGGGCCATGCCCATGGCTGCTGTGTGGGGAGGCATGTGCCACAGATACCACATTACCCTGGTCAATGCCCACTGTATGCTGTCCATCACCTAGGGACATTGGTGACAAAGGGTGTATTGGCAGGATAACTGTGCGCATTGATGGGGTCGACAGCTGTGTACTGTCAATCGGCTGACCAATGGCAGACCCTAGCATACCTTCCTGTGCCATTACACAGATGTCATCATTATCAGTACCCATGGCACCTGATTCAGGTTCCCTGCTACATGACACCAGAGCAGCACCAGAACCTGTGGGAGGGAAACAGGAAACACAGTTTACAATGTCTACACATTACCAGTGATGCACACATGCACACAAGCACACATGCGCACATGCACTCATGCACACGTGCACATGTGCACACATGCACAGGTGCACACATGCACACATGCACGCATGCACACATGCGCACATGCACACATGCACACATGTGCACATGCGCACATGCACACATGCACAGGTGCACACATGCACACATGCGCACATGCACACATGCACAGGTGCACACATGCACACTTGCACACATGCGCACGTGCACATGCACACATGCACACATGCGCACATGCACACATGCACAGGTGCACACATGCACACATGCACAGGTGCACACATGCACACATGCACACATGCACACATGCACACAGTTTCACACAATTGTACAGTACTCAGTATGCGTGATATCAACACACAGACACAGACACACCTACATGCATACAAAGAGCACTACTAAGTGAGCTGAATATTACTATTACTATCAAGACTATTACAGGAATTGTTAATACGCACTCACCAGCATGGATAGGCTGCATTGCTGTTACACCAGAGGGACCTGCAGACGTGAAGAAAATAATGTCAGTGGGCACAACTGTGCCATTGTTACTGAGTATGATACAGGTCAGTAGTACAACAGTCGCCTTTCACAGGTCAGCTGCTAATATTGAGGATATCACACTTGCACATTAAATACTATGGTGACAGCTACAAACCAAGGGCACACCTCACACATGCATTAACTACCAGTGTACACAACAGTCAACTATACATATGGCATATTACCTGCACGTTCACTGTCTTGCTGCTGCGTGGCTCCAGCCTCCATCATAATGCATGTCTGCTGCTGTTGTTGTTGCTGGCGGACTGGAGCCACTACACTCATGAGTAGTCCCTCCAGTCTGGTGAGTGGGGGATGTGTAGCCACCCCACCACCTGTGGCGACCTGTTGCCTGTGGATATTCGATGCACGCTGACGGACATTTTTGATTAAATCACTGCAGTGATGTCGTACCTGATCATATGTCCTATTATGTGTGCCTATGTCATTTATCCGACGGACCAGGTCTTGCCACAGTGCAGCCCTCTCCTGCTGATTCTGGCTGGTGCGGGAAAAGAGTATTGCATAATCCCACACCAGGCTCTGGTGTATCTCCTCATCCTCAGCTGTGGAGTAAGTGGGATTCCGCGGGTGAGCCATGTACCTGAAAAAGAAAATAACCTGATATCAGCAATATATGTCAGCAGAATTTGGCACACATACTACACATGCTACTCGACTGTTATGATACAACATATCTCACATATATAGCATCTGTCTGTCTATTGGTGGATACACATGTAAATGGCCAGGTATCAGTGCTCAGCCAGCAACTGTGCAACAGTACCTGGCACACTCCATATGACATACTACCAAACCCCAGCAGTCAGAACACTGATTCAGGTCAAGAGCACCTCCTCACTCTGGGGTTTGTATCTAGGTACTGTATGGCCTACATCATCAACTACTGTGAGCTGACCACACACTAATTGCCCTGGATATACATATCCCACCTCCACCACCAGCACAAACGACTATAGTGAATAACATTACAGATGCAAACTTTACACTTTGTAACAGTGACATGGTATCCTTTCAGCCCACTGGGCCAGTGGCAGATACTACCCACAATGCTGACCCCTACACAATTGCTTTCTACAGACATCTCCGAGAATGCATGGATCATGCAATCCCATATATGACCAAGACACTCTCCACAAAGGGACAGCATCCTGTCTGGTGGACCCCAGCCATAGACAGATTGTATTACAGAAGATGGAAGCTACTGCAAGACAGAGCATAATTCCATCAAGGGAGGGCATGTCTGAGCAGCACTAGTAAGGATCTATTTTCCATCATACAAACATCCATGGGCAACTTTGAGAGGGAAATCAAGAGGGACACTACAGATAACCAGAAGGCCTTCTTCAGTTATGTTAGCAACCTGGTCAGAATCCATCCTCTATGCCCATTGTTAGTACACAACAACAAATATTTCACTGACACCACAGATATTGACAACATTGTGGCAGACAGGTTCAGTGCAGGTGTCACCACGCCCTCTCCCCAAAATAAGACATAGTTATCCCAGCTGACTGTAACCTCCCTGTCATCACAGATGTCCAGGTGAGAGCCGCCCTCAGGAAAGCAGAATACACAACATGACTGGGACCTGATGGTATCCCCAGTTGCATGCTACATAAACTCTGACAGGAGCTAAACACACATATAGAAGTGCTATGTAACACTAGCCTGACTACAGGATATGTACCTGTACACTGGCGCACAGCAGCAGTGGTTCCACTCCACAAAGAAGGCACCTCAACATACCAATACAATACAACACAATACATTACATTACAATACAATACTATACAATATGCTATTGCCCCTGGGACTACAGCAGCATACTGTTCTGCTACCCTGACCATTGTGACACATGTGGTGTGATGGTACCTGCTGCTGTCACACAGTTACACAGGGTGACTCATATGGCATATTACCTATCTGACTAACATTCAGCAGGGGTATGTGTGACATGTACTCATGGGGAGTCTTGCTTCTTAACACTGTGTGGTTTATTGCAGGGTATGTCTTATCTGTGGGTAGGAACTTTTACCTCCACATGTGCTCTCTATTGCAGTGGCATGGACGACACAAAGCAGTCATTTAGGTTGTGAATGGTGTGAAGTGTTACTATGGTTGTTGGACATCTGTCATGGGTGTGACTTACGTATGTAAATCCGGGAGTGGTAACCTCTATGTGGGTAGTATATGTGTACTCTGTGGTGTTTTCAGTCACTGTGCATTAGTAATGTGTTTGAGTGCATTGTCACAGTGTTGTACATGTCACTGTGTCCTTCTCCATATCTGTAGTTGTCATGTGAGGTCCATAGCATGGCATCCATTATGTGGTGTGGAGGGGTACACCGACCTACATGTCCATAGCTGACACACCATGTCTGCTGACACATACCATGTGCAGGTATTCCAGGAATAGTGTGCCACTGTGAATATCATTGGGGTCACTATTGTACACATTTATGACCCTGTTCACCCCTGACACATGCAGTGGTGGGCAGCCAATCACATATCTGGTGGTTACTGGTGTAGGTGATTTGAAATGAGGTATGGTACTCCGGTTTTGACACTGGTGTTCACTCCATGCCTTTGTCACCAGGCACCTGTTGCAATACATCTGTACACATGTGCCTCACTCAGAAGTTATATACATCTCTCTCTCTCTCTCTCTATATATATATATATATATATATATGTGTGTGTGTGTGTATATAGATATATCTATATGTATATATATATATATATATATATATGTCTGTATACATATACACATATATATATATTGATGTACATATATTGCTATAGATGTGGAGAGAGGGGGGACACAGAGGGGGTGATAGTGACAGAGGGGGTGGGACAGGGTGTATTGAGGTCGTCATATACAGTCATACCTGTAGATAGTCAGATCAGTCTGTCTATGTATATGTATCTACATATATCTATATCTGTATGTGTGCATTACATATATATGTTTGTACATATTCTATCAATCTACTTCTGTCTATGTATTCCTACATCTCTCTCTATGTATGTATACATATATGCATATCATATATATATATATATATATATATATATATATATATATATATATATATATATATACATACATACATATGTTGACATATATACGTATCCATATGATAGACAGGTATATCAACATGTTTGTCTACCATACTGTATACACACACTAACATACTGCTAAACATACATAACTGTGAAACCTACTTTGTACATTGCACTACAACCTACAGTCAACCTACATTGATATGTGCACATAGATGATCTCACATACAAATGTATGTACAGCCTTTACTGATAGTTGCTGTATGTCCCCTGCCCTTTACACATCTTCATATACATATGGATACAGACCAATGACACATATGGAGGGTTCACAGTATGTAGACCTTTATAGTATTACTTTACATTACCTGTGTTTGTCACAGCTGCTTGTGTTGCTGTCTGGTTTTCTGTCCTGCTGCTCCACTTCCCAGTTGTCAGTTTTCAGGTGGCTGTTGCTGAACAGTTTTGTTTGTGTCTGCTTAATTTCAATTTTCTCTGTCTCTGTGTCTCTCTCTCTCTCTCTCTCTCTGTCTGTCTGTCTGTCTCTCACGTCCTCCTCAGGGTGCAATGAAAGTATTGCATGTGTGGACTGGGAGTACAGCATACTTTTGTAGGTATCTGCATATGCCGATGTGATGGCCTCTGCACCAATTGTTAGCCAGCATTTGCTAATTGCATACAGCCAGTTGTGTACTGATTGCAGTTTTCACTGTGATTTCAGAACAGTGCTATAAAAAGGTATGTGAGATAGGCGTAGCCCTTTCAGATTTTAAGGGCAGGGACCATGCTGTTATGCTGTGGATAATGTTCTGTGAGTGTAAAGGTTGGTATCTCTCTCATATTTCCAGCTGTGTTGTAGATTAACATTCCTCCATTAATTTCTCCAGTTTCCTGTACTAACTGTGTATGTACACTGACACCTACAACTACTACTACTGTTAATGTGTGTGTGTGTGCTTTCCTTTCACTTTTGCTTGCACTTTGTTGCTAAGGCTTCAATATTTGCCCTTTACAGTCACTACTTGTATGCCTGCTAGGTGTCTTGACTGTAGTGTGCTGCTGTAGCTTTCCTATTTTCCATGTACATTCACACCTTGGAATGCTTGCTATATCTGCTAGGGTGTTACAGCATGCAGTGTGGTCTGGCCATGGTGTGGGCCTTGACATCTATTAGGGTATTTGAGTATGCTGCTGAGCAGGCCCCAGAGACTTTCAGGTTCATCTGTTATCTGCCTCATGGAATGGTACATATCAGTGGGGTACACCCATTAAATTGTCTGGTATGCTGCAGTTGTGACTGTGGGTTAGCATGAGCATATGTATCACTACACTTATTTTGCCATGCAACTGGTGAATACTTTTAGGACTCAATAGTTACCATTGCATGTGTTGTTACACCTTTCTGCCTACTGTTTGTACATTTCACATGGAGTCTGTGGGGCATCTCTGTAAGTCATTCACTGTTGCTATGTCTAGGCTCTTAACTATTCAAATATGGTGGTGTCAGACCTCTCATGTGTACAAATATTTGCAGGTTGTCCACATTTCTGCCTCATATTTTGGTCAATATCTCATGCACAGGTTTTTCTGGCAAATCACTCTGGGCTCAAGTCAGAATATAGTGACAAACATTCAAGTTTCAGACTTCATAGCCTTCCAAACATCCCACAAAATGCAGACCCTGTTACTCTCTGAACTGTCTGCGTTTGTTGTAACATTATTTGTAATGTGTCCCTAGTTTTGGGCCTTTGCTCCACATATTTTATTACTTGGTCCGGATGTGTTCCTGTAAGAGGTTGTGGGGTATGGGCAGTGATTATCCTGCTGTGAGTATGTGTGTGGCTTGCAAGGTGCTATAGTGACATTAATACCTACTAGCTACCAACTAGCATGGCTGTTTCTGTTCACACACTACTATTATGGAAATCCACTAGTTTTGACAGTAATTCTAAATGACATGCTTTGTGTACTACACATCTATATTCCCTTTACATTCATTCCTACTATTACATGATATATTTATTTTAGCACAATGTTCTTGTATAAGAGTCATGGCTTAGTGGTAAGTCATGCAGACTATTGTTTCCAAGGTCCTGGGTTCGCGACTGCCAGTGGGATTTTATTTTGCTTCTGAACTGACTACAAGACCTGTCAATCAAAGTGACTAAGGCACTTTTAAGCAGTTGTAACCGGGTTAGCGCTGGTTTGCGCGGAGCTCACGCATGTGCACTGGCATTTAGCTCCACGCACACAAGCGCACACCCGCTTACAACCGCTTAAACGTGTTTACTCTTGCTCACACCCACGCTATTTTCTTTGGAAGAAATGAAAATGGGGAGACAGGAAAGTGGTGAAAAAGGGGTCACAAAGAGGGTAAGACAGTAGGGAAACAAGCTTGGGTTTTGCAGGAGGGATATAGGTAAGGCCCATAGCTGCCCATTCCATCATCAGCAACAGCTGTGCATATGTTTGTAATTTGGTGTGACATTTGATACCTTCCACCCCTGAGAGAGGTGTAAGGACAACAGTAATACTTGTTGTACAGCCAATTGTAATTGATAGTTTCCATGTCTGGTAGACATATGTGCGGAATGGGCAGCTATGTATGGGGCGTAATTTTTTTGTAGGTACAGAGTGCCCTTTTTTTTTTTTTTTAAGGTGAGAGTGGTATGTCAGGTGAAGGAAGTCGGTACAGCTGGGGAGGTAGGTTGGATAGGTAAACAGACAAGACAAACAAGACGCATACAGGGGCAGTGTATGACACATGTGGGGGGGGTTACACAATTGACGGGGATGGAGGTTTGGATATCCAGAGCCCATAAGCCCACAGATGGCAACAGTGGAACTGATATCCCCACCCATAGGCAGTTGCCACTGTTCCTTCACTGCCCAGGACGGGGCTGTGCTGGGGGCTGTGTAGGCCGGGCAACAGGCATGCCCGTAAGTTGTGCCACCCGTGCCTCAAGCTGGCGTAGGGGCTCGAGAACAGAGTCCCAATTCTCCCTACGCACCACAGTCCGGATGCTACGGAGGGTGAGTGGTGGTTCTCCTCCAGCCACGCTTGCAGAGGGGGGGCGAGCCCCATCCCCTGCAGCGCTTCCACCCACAGGTGGCACAGGGCCACCGGAGGAGGGTCCAGACTCGGCACTAGTGCCAGGTGCACTCGCCAGCTGAGGTGGGAGAGGTGGGTCCGCTAGAACCCGCCTTCCCTGTCGTCCTATGTTTTGCATTATGTCATGACAGTTTGGGTTAGTGACATATAATACCATTCACAATTAGTTGTAACAGCATGCATTAGTATTCCCATTAACCAAACACCCAGATATTCACACCATTGAACAGCGTGCATAACACATGCATAATTTGAACAGAAATACACAGTCCAACAACATGCAGGGTTAATTGATGGCAACAGGCCATCAGGTCTGGATGTATGAACAGGGCAGATGCATCAACGGACATGCAAATATATATGACCCAACAGGACAAACGTCCAGGGGTGTTAATTCTGATTGCACATACCATTTTCACGTGGAATGGGTTATATGTGGTTATAGGGTGGGGTGAAGAAAATAATATTAACACCTTCAAATACCAATACATATGCTGTACAGTTCTAATAGCTACAGATATATACACACTACTGTTCTAACTACAGTTTCCTATATGATAACTATTTCAACTTGGTGATAGGACTGTTACTGCAACATCAATATACATTTTATTGTTCTTCATACACATTTCATATCTAGCTTTGTTCAGCTACATCATCCTGCTACATTTGCTTTATATAGCTGTAGACAAGTGTGGATGTTTGGTATATCAGACAATCATACTATCTGCATATTGCAGACTGAGAGCAACATATCCAGATTTTGGGATACACATTCCAGATGCCGCAACACTTTGAACAGATTTTGCTGTTTGGTTTTGATTCTCACATGTATTTCATTCTGTCTTGACTGCAGTATACTTTATTCAGGGGTTATTACTACTGTATTGCTGGATTCATGACACTTTCTCACACTCTCTCACTTGTTTTCATTTTACTATTCAGGATGGTACTTACTTCTAGGCTTTATTGACATGTTTTACCTATAGTTATTACAATCCTTTCCAGCAGTCTCACTTCTGTCATGTTTCTGTATTTCAACAGGGATATATTTCACACATGTGATTTCATCATCTTCTGCAGCTATACTTTTCAGCCTGCTGCAGGTTGTGTACTATTTTCTTATAGGTGGGGCATTTTTATTTCAGAATTTATGTCAGACATTTTCATTGTTCTGTTTGGCTTACAGGCTGAAACACACTTTTGTAATCAAGCAATACTTGCAGACACTTTCACACTGTTACTTGCACATTTTATTCCTTAGTGACTACACTGCACTCTTTTGCTGACTGTCATACTTTTATATTTCTTTACAGTTACTGGTAGTGGATTACTGGCCTGCCTGGTGGCGCAACCGCACCAGCCTATCGCCATAGGCTCTGTGGTTCGCAGAACGGACACCTGCAGCTGTAATATAAATGAAGTAATATTGGAATACACATCTCCATAATATCAGCTAGTTTAATTTCTTACATACATAATTAAATGTAACTTACTCAGTAGTGGGGCATTGGGCATTTGCCGGGCCTCCTGGATCCAAAGGTTCAGTTGGTCCTGCTTGCGTCTCTTCAGGTCTGCATGGTGGTGCCGGACATGCTCACCAGTCCTTGGAATCCCTGTGGCACTGGTGAGATCATGAGCCAACCGGTCCCACGCCTCAGCTCTGTATGCTCCCCAGAGGACCTGGCCCTGCATGAGTTGGGCCTCATGATTGTGGACTAAGAGCCAGACCATGTACCTGGACTCCTCAATGCCCCACCTCTGTGCTCGAAAGCAACTACCCTCTCCTACTCCTGTCATTCTGCCTGCAGTTCAGTTCTACAATCGTTTATGCTGTGTATTCCCGCCTATGGGGCTTATATAGTCCGTTTTTCCCGCACATATCTGTGATTGGCCATTTTGGAATTGTATCAACTTCAGTAAACCTGCATTGTCATGTTCCAGTTTGTATTCATTCCTATATATTAGCTATTATTGCATTTATAGGTACTGCTGCCATGGCTTAGTGGTTTGGTACCTTGACTATGGTGTATAGTGTCCTGGGTTCAAACCTGGCCACTACTTTTTATTTTTCATGACTGTCTAGACATGCTGAGGGGTGTGTCTGTGTAAAGGCAGTTTTGATACGGCTTGCTCAACGTTGCCCATCGGTTAGCTTGTTTGTGCGGTGCACAGCTCTGCGCAAACAGGGTACGCTGGTTTAAGCCTCATTTGGCTATTGCCACGCATATTACGCTCAGCTCAGCTAGGGGCACTTAGATTCAGCGTGTTAAACCACTGCTCATCTACGGGCACTCATTTTGCACCAGTTAAACCACTGCTCACATACGGGCAGATGCACTCACCCTGTTAAACTGTAGCTCAGCTATGGGCACATCTGGCATTTTTTATTCTTTTGTTACCTCACATTTCTTCAATATAAATGGGCTATTTCATTACATTTTACATAAAATGTGGTTTTATGTTTACATATTTGTCAAGGACTTGTTTTGTGCTTATTTTGCTAAAAATAAAAATTGGTGTTGTGGGGGCTCGAACCATGAATGCCTGCTCTTCAGCCAACATCTCTACCGCTACGCTATTGCTTCTTGGTTTACTTTGCATATTTCGTTTTTATATGCTTTCCCACTGACTGCTAACTGTAGCTGCTTACGGCACGCCACAAACGAGCGCACTCACGGTTAAACATTTTTACAATTTAAAAAAAATATATAACATGTTTATTTATATATTTTCTGATCATAGTCTGTGGGGGCATGTGTTCTGTTGTGTTTATTCACATTTCCGTGGACTCTGTGGTGGGTGTTTACTTTGGGCACTTTTACTCTTCTGGGGGCGTGTCCGCTTTCAGGGCTCGGCCTATGGACACACCCCCTACTGTCTCACATGGACCGTGTTAGCCTTAGGTGTGATTCAGCATGCTCTCATGAATATGCAAAACATGCTGACATCACTCCGTTTAACTGCAGCCTCCATGTAAGAGTTATAACTCTTACACGGAGGCTTCGTGAATCCTGCCATAGGAGTTCCAAATAATTGTTAAAGCATTAAATGAGTGGTATGGGATAACAATAGGGAGAAGTTTTTTTATTATAGTGTTTTTAAATTTCTGTGGAAAATATAGGCAGGTTTCACTTTTTTACAACGACTGTAGGATTTTCACCAATTTACTTTTGTTGTGAATTAAGTATTTTATGTACAAATGGATTGAAAATGACATTGTGAGATTTGTATTATGGAAATATAAGACAAACTGTTGTGGTGGGTGACATTAATTGTGAATTATACTATGAGTAGTAAAGTGACTGGTTTATTGTATATTCATATTTTCAGAACATTTAATTGTACTGACCATTATGTACCATGGAGCACATTGAGAAATTATGAATTCTGAACTTCATTTAGGACAGGGATAAAACTGTCTATTTACATACCTTCTATGGATAGTGGACTGTACTGAATAGATATAGTAAGGGCAGCTGTGAGATAAGGGGATAAATAGGACTATTCTTTGAGATAGGTTTAACTTAGTCCTGTATTAATGAGAAGGCAGACAGGATGAAATTGCCCAATTTACTTATTTATTTATTTATTTATTGAGATTTGTTAAACGGGCTAGTCCAGCTGAGCCATTGGCCCATTTTCAGTGAAGACACGAGGAGACAATCTCCAGAAAATGAACAATTATTACAAAAGTTACAAAGATATAATCAACAGCTAACATAACTCTAAATAGCATGACATAACAGACGTCTATTAACAGGTAACAAATCTATAAATATTAAATATTAAAAAAGACATATGAAATTCAGTGGCATACCATACATGATGTCATTCCAATGTACAAAGAGTCAATAGTAATACAAGAACCTATCATTATTATTATTGTTTTGGTGCATTTAAAAAATAGGAAAAAGAGAGTAAAGTAACAGTAGAAGTAATAGACTTTAACTACAGTCATTTAGATTCAAAGTGCAGACACTGGAGGAAACGGCATGGCTCATAATTGTCTAGAATAAATAATATATAAGATGTGAAAGTTTTGTCAAATTTAAAAAGAAATCCATAGTTTAGGTTGGATTCTAAAAGAATTAAAGTAGCATTGAGAATAGTCTCTGCCACTCAACAATACTACTACAATTCCTAATTAAAACACAGCAACCAGATGTGACATCATATTGTGCAATGGGGTACACCACAAATCTCCCCTCATGATGTTTTGTAGTCCCCACAATGCGAGGAGTGGGTAATGAGATTCTGAATCATTCTGTGGTAATGAACCTCATTACCTATTCATCACATAGTCTGCCAAGGATTCTGCACATCAGCAGAGTCAATCTGCAGCCGTCTGGTGCCACAGCTCCTCATATATATCAGTAGTTGCACTGCAAGCATTGAGCCAGCCTGCAGTTCCAGTGCTGACATACAGTTAGACATGTATGTCTGTGAAGTTGTGCAATAGTGCAGTACCACCTGTATGATTAACATGAGTATGCATGAATGACAAGCAACAGGTCCACCATGCATGAACTCTTAGTATCAAAACAATAGAACAGGCCTGCTGTGACTTTGCCTTAAGGACTCTGGTTCTACAGCTGCAAAGAACTGACATCTTGAGTCATCGCCACTATAAATCAGGGACAACTCAATAGGCACAATACTGTGCATGAATGTGGCCCTTGACTGCTCCCCCCAAAGGCTTCCATTGTTTAGCAATAAAGGTATACCTATATGTCTGATTTGATAACATAAACACTATGACTTCCCAAACATTTTGCTCATACTTTTATACATTTCTACATATGTTTTGGGTTTCAAATACTATGTCAAGAGTAGATTCAGTTCCTGTGTCAGGGGATGATTAGTGTTCATGAAGTCAGTATTGTTTCATTCTTTTTTGTTAGGGAAGAGTTCTCTGTTCAGCACCTGCACTGTATCAAGAATGTCATCTTTCTGCAGTTCATGATGCATTTCATGTATTGGTAGCATATTTAATGTTGCTTGAAAATTTTTTTTTATTAGCCTTGTTGCTACTACAATTGAAATTATCTAGGTGTCTTTATTATATATTACTCTATTCTGTACTTGCATATTGTGGTATTTTATGACTTTCTGTCTCTCATACATAACATAAAACACTATTATCAGTAAATGCTGCTATTTCAGTGATTAATAATATCTTTGTCTGTTTTTTTGTTAACTACTATATCTAGTTTTCTTGCTTCAGCATTCTTAACTGTTGGTATTGGATGATCCCATGTGATCAGAACTTCTTCATTTTCAGTAAGTCTTTGTGGTTTCCACTGCTTCTCAGCTAACTGCATGTTACAAACAATGTTTAAACATTTTCAAATGCAGCAGTCTTGCTACACTGCTACATCATTCAGTATACAGACCCCCAGCTATGAATGTATTGACCATACAACAAGATGTATAACTGTTTCTAGTTCTGTGCTACAGAACCTCCATTTGTCTGTATCTCCCTCATTGTCTGTAGACTTTGAAAAGCAGTGTGTATGTAGTCTGCTGTCATGAGATGCATTTATAAAGCTTTCATCTTTTGATTAAATTTACCTCTCATTAATCATTCATCTCTCATGCTTTAATCAATAGCTGGTTGTTCCTGGAGTTCTATATACCTATTTATTTATTTATTTATATGACATTTGTTTACCAGGAAAGTCCTACTGAGATAATATTCCATTTTCATGGGCAGAAAATATCCACATTGACATAATATGGTCACAAGTTATTAAAAACTAATACAAAACAACAGCATATTAACTAAGTAAAACATTCAACTTCAGTTCGTATAGTGTGAACCTATACATACATGATGCAAATATTTGAACAGATGTAACAAGTTGAAAACATATTGTCAGTAGTTAAAGTATCCACAATTTGCAGCTCACAGAGATGACATTAAAAATCCTGAGTTTTGGAACATATCCAAAAGAAAGTTTAAAAGTATAAAAGTGTTTTATTACACTTAGGGGTTTAACAGTCTAGGGATCATCTGTTTCTATAATATTTGGATGTCAGATGATGAGGTATACTTCATTACTTCATCTTGTTTTGTACTACTTGTTCTCTCAAGTGTTCAATTGCATCTTCTCTGCTGCATTTATTACTGCTCTTGGGCTTTAGGCCTACCCCTTAGCTCTTCCTGGCCTCTCTCCCTCAGATTGTGACAAATATGGTTTATATTTGTCCTTTACCTGAGAAATAGATTGACTATGTTTGGAGAGAAAAAAATAGTAAGAAGTATGCTGAGGCTGGAAGGAGGAAGGGATATGTTCACCTTGAGGTAGTGCAGGAACAGAGCCATGCCTTATTTATGCAGTCTTCCAATAGTAGTTTGAAGTTGAAGAGTTTGAGATAGATCTAATTTGCAGAGTGATAGAAGTCCATTCCTTAATGACTGAGTATGAGTAAAGACTTTGGCCAGAGGATTTCTAGGGTTTATGGATGTTGAGAAGATGTTGTTCACTTGACTGAGGTAGTCTATTAGGGTGGTAGGAATAGACAATATTAGTAAAGGCAGGGTAGTCATTAACTTTCTGAATAATGGTGTGTACGAAAATAAGCTGTATGTAATCTCAGTGACCAAACTGTTTTAGCCAGTTCAAAGCCTAGAGAGCAATAGAGTGGTGGATGTAATATTGTTTCTGGTGGTAAATTTTGCAACTTTATTATATTATGCCTCCAGTTTATTTTCAATGTGTTCTGAAGGTTTTTTAGGATGGGTTCACCAAATAAGAGAGATGGTTGAAGGTAGGTAGTGGCAAGAGTGGGTTGGCGATCTTGATAAGGAATTTTTATGACTGTAGAGCGTTCATAATTTTTGGTGAGTCTTTTTATATTATTTTGAAAATGCAGATCAAACTTATGGTTATCATCTATGATCACTCCAAGAAGTTTTGTATGGGAAATGACTACTTCAATTTCAGCTTTTATCGGGCATATACAATTTGGAGAAAATAGCAGTAACTTTTTTTTTTGTTTGCTAGGGTTGATTGATTAACAGCTGGACAATAAGGAGACACTTCTCAACTGAGAAAAAAGCATCTTTCACAATAAGGAGGAGTTGAGGAGTTGAGGCAGGTTATTAGATGCAAATACAAGCATGGAATCATCAGCATACTGTATTGGAAATATAGATTTTTTTCCATAGTGAGGATACATAGAATTCAGATGTTTTCAAGTATTCATGTAGGAAGGTGACAGCTGCAATGGAGTAAGGTTTGAGGGTTTTTTTTTTTTTTTTTTTTTTATCATTTGACATGTCATATGTTGAAGATGCTGGCAAAAAATATACAGAGTGAATTAAATTCCTGTGAGGAGGACAAGGGGGAGTGGGTATAAAGGAAATGGTAGTGTGTATGGTGTGTGGAGAATGTTGGTATTTGCAAAACCTGTTCATTACAGAAATACTAGGATCGAATATTATTCTGGGGGTGGTGGAAGTACTAGATTGAGGTGAAAAGTTTTTAGTTAGGGAAAAATTATTTCTGAGAAGTAGTTGTTGAATAAGATAACAATATCTAGTTTGGAGTTATTTCAAAAAGGGTTGGGTTCTTAATTTGACACTGGATCTGTTATGAATTGATGTCCAGAATTTTTAGGAGATATTTTTGTATTATAATCCTAGATGACTATACATTTTTTATCTAGTTTAACTTGTTTTTATTTTGATAATTTTCAATAAAAGTGCAGCTTATAGGGATTTTTAAGTTTAAGCCATTCTTTCTGAGCCTTGTTTCTGTTAGACATTGTAGTTTCTGTTTGAGTAGTGAGCCATGGTGTGTGGTTAATTTTCACTCTCTTTTGGTTTGTGAAGTGGAGCATGTCTACTTAAAGATTTTTTAAGAATGAGGTATTAAAAGTATTGACTGCTATACAGAATGGAAGAGTTTTTAGGGCAGACCAATTAAAGGCTTTCAATGAACTAATGAAGGTGTCTTTCTTTAAGTTGGAGATGTTTTAAGTTGGAGAGTGTTAGGTTGGTGGGTGGTATTTGCATGGGTAGCAGTCACCAAGCTACAGAGGTTGTAAATTTATTTGGATCAGAGACCAATATCTAGTGTAGAAGTGCACCTTTACTGTTAGTATTATTAAATCTAGTTGCCTCTCTAATTATGGGTTTTCCAACATTCATTTTCTTTTCTTCTGGTCCTGTTCTTTCTATTCTTTTCTTTTTTTTTTTTTTTTGCTCTTTCTGTTGCCACTGATTTTTATTTCTATGCTCTGTTCTAAAATGTGTGAGCTCATCTAAACAAAAACGTCACCTTTGACTTACAACCTTCAGTATATAGTCACTTTTAAGGAGGCTCATACTGCCTTTTAATCAAGGGATATATAATATTGTCATGCACTAGGTTTATCATTTGACAAGCAGGAAGCATTGTTTTTTATTTTATTGCCCAACTGATTCAGTACTTGTTCTGGCTAGTCAATTACATCAAAGCTGTAAGTTGGAACAGGAAGAGAAAGTTGATTGTCTAGCCTGCAATTTATTCATAGATGTTTTAGTATTCTAAATTTTTATTTATTTTACATTTGTTTACCAGGGAAGTCCAACTGGGCAGGGGTTGCCCATTTTCAGCAGAGGCCCAGGGAGAAAAGCTCCACACAGTATGACAATCCATGTAACATATAATATAATATTACAAATGTCAGTCCACAGAAAACTTACAAGAATTTAGAAAAGAAGCTAACAAATGTGTCAAAGATTCCCACAGGAGTATTAGTAGTACAGTGAAGAGATGAGAATATTCACAACATTGTTAAACATAACAGCAATGTTAAATGGAAAGACTTAATAAATAATTCCATAAATATTGGTATAGTTTAGATTACAGGGAATTTTATGATGTTTGAAGTTATAGGAAGACCTAATAACAGATATATAGATGAGTAATGGGGCTAGAGTAGACTTAAAGGAGTTAGCCAGGGTCAAAGCATGTACATATCCAAGACTTGGTGAGATAGGATTTAAACTGATTTTTGAAACTGACTTTGTTTGTCTGTATCCTGACTTCAAGTGGGAGGGAGCACCAATTTTTGTTATAGTACAAGAGTATAGAGAATCACCCGAGTTATGTCTACTTTTGGGAACTTCTACCAGTCCTTTGTTGGTGGATCTTAAATGACGGCTGTTGGTGTGATAGTTAATTAGACCATATAGGGCTGGGGTTTTGTTGGGGTAAAAGAGAATTTGGTGAGATAGGGTGAGTTGATTTAGGGTAAGTAAGTTAAGTAATGCCATCTAGGACAGTTTGTGATGGCTAGACAATGGTGAGATATGTAGGAAGAGTCAGTAGCAAATGTTGCTATCTTGTTATAACAAGTGAATAGTTTGTGCAGATCGACTTTATGTAGGTTAACTAGGATGGAGGAAGTATAGAGTAAAGTGGAGAGTAAGTGGGCTCTTGCTATGGTAGTTTTCCTATTGGAGGTCAGGTAGTTTTTACATCTATAGAGTGTGCCTAGTTTTTTGTGCACCTTAGTTATGGTTTGAGCTATGTGCTTGTCGAATTTCATGTTTTTGTTGATGATAACTCCTAGTAGCTTGGTGTGCGAAACTGGTGTGATATGAGTGTTGTCAGATGTGATGATAATTGTGAAAAGGTGAATGGGGTCTACAGGGTTGGAGGGATGAAAGATAAAAGCTAGGTTTTTTTGGTGGGGTGAGTTTAAATTGGGAGTCTGCTAAACAGGTTTCAACTGCAGTGAAGGATTCTTTGGTAATTTTCTGTAGAAGTTGTAGAGAGGGGGTGGAGCAGATTAGTGTAGAGTCACTGGCATATTGTACTAAACTTGCATGAAGGGTGGCTTTATGGAGCTTGTTTGTGAATATTGTGAAGAGCAGGAGACTGTGTATAGATCCTTAATTTACACCTGGCTTGACGGGGAGAAGAGGGGATAGATTGTCCTGCCACTTAACAGTCTGTTGTCAGTTAGAAAGATAGTCTTTACAACATAGGAGTGCAGAGTAATTTAGTTTAAGTTCTGAGAGAACAGTCAATTGTTTGCTATGGGAGAATATATCAAATGCTTTTGAGAGGTCTAAAAAGACAGTTGATACCAGATTGCCTGCATTTCGCTGTTGATTAACATGGTTGGTGAAACTGATTAGGGCAGTGGAGCTGCTGTGGTAAGGTCAAAAATCATGTTAAGTTTTTGTTAGAATATTGTTGGAGAGAAGGTAGTTTAGTATTTGAAAATGTATGCATTTCTCTAGGATTTTTGAGAGTGGGGATAGTATAGCTATCAGGCGGTAGTTGGATAACTGGACCCTGCCATTAACAAACTATACAATAGAAGGAGGAAACTAGTACAGAAAAGAGTAAAATCCCAAGAAGGTAAGACATCCCTGATCAGTATCAACAAGAAACTATGATCCCTCTTAAAATCATCCAAGGCTAGCTTCGAAAGAAAAATTGCCAAGGGCTTCAAAGATAACCATAAGGCATTCTTTAGCTATGTCAAGAATCTAATTAGCAATTCTCAAATCTGCAGAGTTAGTGCAGAATGGCACAAAATACACTGAACTGACTGATATCGCCAACATCCTGGCAGACAGGTTCAGTGCAAATTTCACCCCCCTCTCTCACCCCCAAAGGGCCCATAACCATACCAGAAGAATGTAGTGCCCCTGAAATCACAGACACTCAGGTTAAAATAGCCCTCTCCAAAGCCAAAAACACAGCATCAATGGGACTGGACGGTGTCCCAGGCTGCGTCCTACATGAGCTTAAAGATGAACTAATCCCTCACCTAAACACACTGTTTAAATTCAGCCTCTCCACAGGCTACATGCCCATAGGGTGGCGCACAGCAATGGTTATTCCACTCCGCAAAGGTGGAGCCAAAACAGACCCCAGGAACTAAAGCCCTATAAGCCTGACTAGGTTTGTCTGCAAGGCTATGGAGTGCATCTTCATGGATCTCATTAACAGAGACATTGGGAACCTCCAAACACTGGACACTACCCAGTTTGGCTTTGTTAAGGGCAGATCATGCCTCCTAAACCTGGTGGACTTCATTGAGACAGTTACCAAGGCTATAGATGAGGGAAAGTTGGTCCACACAGCCTACCTAGACCTCACAAAGGCCTTCAACACCATTCCCCATTCTGGTATTATAGGCAAGCTCACCAGCCTGAACATAAACCCCTACATCATGAAATGGGTTGCCAACAGGCTCATGGACAGAACTCACATGGTAAGAGTTGCGGGAGCCAGGTCTGACTCTAAACCGGTTACAAGTGGCGTTTCCCATGGCTCAGTCCTAGGACCCCTTCTGTTCGGCATATACTTCTCAGGGGTACAGGCAAGCACAAGAGGTCTATGGCTGACCAAGTTCACAGACGACTACAAACTAGGTGATATAATTAACTCTCCAGCTGAAAAAGACATCCTCCAAAAGGGTCTCATGGAGACAGATACCTGGTGTCAAAACCATGGCCTCAAGCTAAATGCCAAAAAGTGCATAGTCATCCCTTTGGAAAAAACAAAGTAAACACAAACTACCACATAGGTGGTAGCCCCCTAAATATGGAAGACGTAATAAGGGATCTGGGGACCCAAGTAGAGAGTAATCTCTCCTTTGTTAATCACATTGCCAAAGTGGTTAGAAAATCCTTCTATGACCCACCTAATCACAAAAGGGTTTGCATCCAGATCAAAAGAGGTCATTGTGCCCCTCTACGTATCACTCATCAGACCCATCATAGAGTACAATGCCCCATTTTGGATGTACCTTACACAACACTTGCAACAGTTGAAAAGACCACAGAAGTACCTCACCAAGAGGATCACTGGCATCAAATAGATGCGCTATGTAGCTCAACTGAAGAAACTCCAGCTGTACTCGGTTGCATACCACCTACTCAGAGGTGATCTATGCCTGACATACAAGGCCATCTCCAACCCAGAATCGATGGACATGCTCCACTTAAAGAAAACCATATCCCCTCAAGCCACATGCTCTAGGGATCTAAACCTCACCACAACAATACATAGGACATGCTGGAGGGATAGATTCCTGTCCCAGAGATTTCCCCTGCTCTGTAACAAGATTCCAATCTACATTAGGCAGAGGTCCTCGCTAACACTCTTCAAGAGAAACCTTGACGAGTGGATGGGAAATAGAAAGTTTACCCCGAGGATCACTTCAATGGCTCTGTTGGACAGAGGCACAGGGAACTAAACTAAAGGAGGGTGGCAAAAGCCAACACAATTCTGGCTAGGCTTATAAATGCCTTCAGGCAGATAACCGAGTACCTACCTATGAACCTATGAACCTATGAACTCATTCAAGTTTCCACCTTCATGTAGGGGTATTATATGTGAGATTTTAGAGAGGACTTGGACTTTTTGCTCAGAGATTGACCTATTTATGATTATAAAGACAGGCTATGGGATAGCTTTTACTGCAATTCGGAGGTATTCTGCTGGAAGTTTATCAGCAGCTAGGCTGGTGGGTTTCAGTTTGGACAGGTATCTAAGGATTGTACTAGTTTAGACTGGCTGGACAGAGAAATAGTTTTGGTCAGATGGGGAGCTTGGTAAGTTTGGGAGGGTTGTGGGTGGAGAATTTGTTGATAGCTTTAAAATGGAGTTGGTAAAATGTTCATTGAATTGTGCTGCAATGCTGCTTATAGATGTGTCAATGTTTGGGTTTGGCGTACCAGTTTTAAATGGTTGGCAAACTGTATTTATAGTGGCCCAGAATTTTTGGGGTTTAGCATTGTTCGTATATTAGAGGAATTATTTATTTTGTTTTTGCTTTACTTCTTAATTCAAGAAATCATTGCCTGTTAATATTAGCTTTGTTGTCATGCCAAGTATCCCATGCTTTATCCCTTTGTTTCAGTAGGGGCTGGGTACTTTTGATGAGCCAGGGGGCAGAGTTGGACTTTGTTTGAATTATTCTTTGGGCGGTCAAGTTGGTTAAGTATGTTTAGAAACGTGGAAGTTATGTGATACACTCCTGCCAAGGAGTGTATCAAATAACTGATTTGTTTATAGCTAAAAGCATTCTCTAGAGTCTCCTTACTCCTTTATGTGTTTAAAACTTTCACTTAGTGTCTCACTGATGTTTTTCTGCTGTGATAAACATTTCTATAGTGTGTTCTGCCTAAAATAGTGTAGCTAGTAGCTGTAGTATAGTCCCAGTTCAGGTTTGCTGTCTCTGGGCCTGTTTGTTTGTTTGCAGTGGCTGTTTGTTCTGAGCACATGTGCCAGGCCATCTTGGATTATCAGAAACCTTTATTCATTTTAGTGAGAGGATTGTGTTGATTGGCCACTTGTTGGAAAAGGGTGGCTGGTCTAGGGCTTGGAGTAAGCACTCTTTTGGTCCTCTTGAGCTTTTTTAAAATTGTTTCAGGTTGTACCTTCTGGTATTTAGGCTCTGCATTTGAGATGAATTCTGTTTATTCACACAGAACTGAACGGACAAGGGGCACTGACCACAATTCTGATCTGTGATATATAACAATATGTATTCTGTTTTTTTTTTGCTTATTTTTACTAGTTATTGCTTATTCTAACCATTTATAGCACTTTTTATTGCCTGCTGCCTACTGATTTTACTGTAATTCATTGCTATAAACTAATCTGCACTATTGTACTGAAATTGTCTGCATTACAGGGCATGTTAAATAACTTTTGTTACTGTCACACTTTTTGTTAAGCTTTTTTAGCTAGCTTCACTGTGTGAAATGTATTAACTGAAAATGTTCTCCATTTTTAAGCATCTGTTTGTTTGTTCTGATTTTCTGCCAAAGATTGCATCATTTAACTGATTTATTTGCAGTTAAAGACATTCTCTAGAGTCTCCTTGCTCCTTGATCTCTTTCAAACTTTAATTTAGTGTCTCACTGCTGTTTTCTGCTGTGATAAACATTTCTGCAGTGTTTTCTGCCTAAAACAGTGTAGCTAGTAGCTCTAGTGTAGTCCCATTTCAGGTTTACTGTCTCTGGGCCTGTTTGCTTGTTTGCAGTGGTTGTTTGTTCTGAGCACATGTACCAGGCCATCTTGGATTAGCAGAAGTCTTTCTTCATTTTAGTGAGAGGATCGTGTTGACTGGCCACTGGCTGGTAAAAGATGGCTGGTCTTGGGCTTGGAATAAGCACTCATTGGTCATTTTGAGCTTTTTTTAAAGTTGTTTCATGTTGTACCTTCTGGTATTTAGGCCCTGAGTTTGAGAGGAATTCTGTTTATTCACACCGGGCTGAATGGAGGTGGGGCACTGACAACAACTCTGACCTAGGATATATAACAATAAGTATCCTGTTTTTGTTTTGTTTGTTTATTTTTACTAGTTATTGCTTATTCTAACCATTTATAGCACTTTTATTGCCTGCTGCCTACTGTTTTTACTGTATTTTATTGCTATAAACTAATCTGTACTGAAATTGTCTGCATTACAGGGCCTGTTAAATCACTTTTGTTACTGTCACACTTTTTGTAAAGCTTTTTTAGCCAGCTTCACTGTGTGAAAGGTAGAGTCTCCTTGCTCCTATATCTGTTTAAAACATTCATTTAGTATCTCACTGCTGTTTTTTCTGCAGTGACAAAATATTCTGTAGTGTTTTCTGCCTAAAATAGTGTAGCTTGTAGCTATAGTAAAGTTTCCCACCCTCCCTTCTTATTGGTGTCTTGTTCTTATACTTGGTAGCTTTGCAGTTCCCTGCTCCTACTGTAAATATGATCTGGGACACTCCTCCCAGTCCAGTCTCATTAGCTCATTCTACCAAAGAAAGAGAGAACATTTGGGAAGGCCAACACCCTTAGTTTCTTAACCTTCAATTATCTCCTTTCTCCCTTTCCACTTTACTAAAAAAAATATTCAGCTGATTTTACAGTATTTGTGTTTCTTCCTCCTACTTCATTTCTTCATCTTGTTTTCTGCTACTTCTTCTCTAAAGTGTTCAATTGCATCTTCTTTGCTGCATTTATTACTGCTTGTTTTTAGCCTGTTTAAATTTTAAGTGTTACTCTAAGCCTCTTTGTTTTATTTTAAGCACTTGGGCTTTTGGCCTACCCCTTAGCTCTCTCTGGCCTCTCTCCCTCAGATTCTGACTAATATGGATGGACAATTTCCTATGGTTACTCCTGCCAGCCTGGTTGATATGGGCATCTGAGACAGTGTAGCAATTGCCTAATGTACACGGACAATCATCTACTACTACCAACTAGGAACACAGTTTGTGAGAGATGCAATTACATAAAGAAGCTAGAGTCTATGCTCTCTCCATCAGAAGCCACTATATCTGGCATTGAAAAGGTTGTCAACACAATCATTACACCTCAAACACCACCCACAACTACACAACACACACCCACATCTGAGGAGGTTCTCAACAAAAACAAACACAAACAAAGGAGACCTCAGAGGCAAAAACACATGAGAACTCCACAACCGTCCACACTACATACCATGAATAGTCCACACACCAGTATCTTGAAACCACTAAGGCCTAAGTGTAAACCCAACATATTAGTCATAGGAGACTCCATTGTGAGACACACAGATGTGCCTCTCACCAGGCTGAATAAGGAGAAAGTCATGGTTAGCTGCTTGTCAGGTGCCAGAATCCGCCATATAACACACGCACTCAAGTCTGTCAACAACAGGTACTGTTATGACTCTGTCATAGACCATGTTGGTGTGAATGACTTGAGATGTACCTCCCTGGACTATATGAAGAAAGAGATGATTGAGCTCACTGAATATGTGTCTTAGGCAGGTATGTCTCTAGCCTTAAGCAACATTCTACCATCACCCAGAATGATGCCTCAATACAAACAGAAAATTACTGACTTTAACAATTGGCTTAGTTTCTGGTGTCATTCTAGAGGGATCCAGTGCCTAACAGCTTGGGAAGATATGATCGACAGACCACGATACTTTGCTAAAGATGGAGTGCATCTATCTCACTTGGGCTTCAGGCTTCTGGCAAAAGCTCTTGCCTCCCCCATAGTGCCATTTTTAGGAAAAGTCATGAGGTCAATACCACCAACATAAAAAGTTTAGCAAAACACAAATAAAAGGTCATGCAGCTAAATGTTAGGAGTCTAAACATGAAACTGCACTCATTGCAAGCATCCTTAATCCTGGAATATGCTGACATTTGTGCAGTCACAGAAACCTGGTTCAAATCTGTGGAGAGCAACCTGACCTTACCTGGTTACTCATCCCATTATGCATTCAGACCCCAAAATGTGGGCAGCAAAGCCAAAGGTGGTGGAGTTTCAATATATATTAAAGATATACACCCACCTTCAGACTGGTCAAACAGTATGATGCAAAGGAGACACTCCAGGTGAAGTTAACAATTGACAAGACCCCGATTCAAATTATAGCTAGCTACAGAGCCCCAAAATTTGACTCAAGATGCCTACTCCACCTATCTGAACCTCTTCAAATCTATCAAGATTCAACCCTTTGCTCTAATCCTGGGTGACTTTAATTACCCAACCATAGACTGGAAAAACTCCTTATGCCAGAACACAAATGCCCAGAAATTCCTCAATTTTATCAATGCAAATGCCTTGGAACAGCTAGTCGATACACCCACACGAGATGATAAACTCTTGGACTTGGTATTAACCAACATGAGTAACCACTGCAACACCCCTACAGTATCATTCTCCCTGATAAGATCTGACCATAAAGTGGTCAATTCAAAGCCACCATCTCCCCTCACCCCCCTCTAGCTAGGGTCAAACAAAACACTCCTCCAAAGCTGATTACAACCTTCTGAGGGATGGTATAAATGGCTTCATAGCCCCCTTCCCCACTGTAGGAACTGGCACCAATATCCAAATCTACACCAAAGTACTATATGGTCATTTATATAGATGTGTGGAATCAGGAATATCTGACAGGACAAAATCATCCTCTGCAAGGAAGAGTAAACCTGTCTGGTGGACATCTGGAATAAATAAACTATATAACAAAAGGAAAGAAACGGTCCTGGACCAAGAAGGAGCAGGTACCCAATTGGAAGCAATGTCTCCCTAGCCTTAACAAGCAAATAAGAGCACTAGTGAAATCCTCTAACTTCAAGTCCAAATTGGCCACATCTACTAGAGACAATCATAAGGCCATCTTCACAAATGTTCGCAATCTAAAAGGAAGCATCCAGATCTGTTCAGAACTGGTGGTCAAGGACACCACATACACAAATGCTGTAGATATAGCCAATCTATGGGCTGACAGTTTCAGTGAAAACTTCTCCCCTCTGTCCCCCCATCAGTAAATCAGGACACCCCCAGTACCTGCCCCCCCAACCCCTTATCTTTAGAGAACAGGTCATCACTGCCCTCGCAAAGGCAAAAAATACAGCCTTCATGGGACCTGATAACATCCCAGGCTGTATCCTATATGAACGCAGGCATGCACTTGCAGCACCATTATACACCCTATTCAACCAAAGCCTGAGTACTGGCTTTGTCCCAGCTGAGTAGAGGACAGCCACTGTTATCCCCTTACACAAAGGTGGAGAGTCCACCAATCTAGGAAATTATAGACCCATCAGCCTAACTAGCCTGATCTGCAATGCCATGGAATGGATTATGATGGACCTCATTAACAGGGACATCGGCAACCCCCAAACACTCAATCCCACACAGTTTGGCTTTGTCAAGAGGAGGTCATGTTTGTTAAATCTGGTTGACTTCTTTGAGACCTTCACCAAAGCCATGGACGAGGATAAGATGGTGCACACCACCTACCTTGACCTGTCCAAAGCCTTCGACACTATTCTCCACTTGGGCATAGTAGATAATGCTCTCATCTAGGCATCATTCCATATGTTACCAGATGGGTAGCAAACTGGCTCACTGACAGAATCAACCTAGTCAAAGTAGGGGAAGCCATCTCAAGCAGTAGACCGATAACATGTGGCATACTGCAGGGATCAGTCTTGGAGCCTCTGTTATTTGGGATATACTTCTCTGAGGTGCAGGCCAAAACCAGTGGGCCATGGCTGACCAAGTTTGCAGATGACTGCAAGATGGGCACATTCATCAATTCCCCATGTGATGTGGACATCCTTCAAGAAGGTCTCACACAAACAAATGACTGGTGCCAGAAAAATGGCCTTAAGCTGAATGCCAAAAAATGCATCAGCATCCCCTTTGGGAATAGTGACGTCCCCCCATATTATCACATTAATAACAATGTCCTATGTATAAAATCAGTAGTGAGAGATTTGGGCACACAGGTTAATAACAACCTGACTTTTGACCACCATGTTGCTTCCATTGTACAGAAAGCTTTCTACACGGCCCACCTCATAAGTAAGGGTATCTGATCCAGGGAAAAAGAGGTCATAACATCCCTGTATTCTTCCCTTATAAGGCCAATTATTGAGTACAATGCCCCCTTCAGCATGTACCTCACAAAGCACATGCAGCAGCTAGAGAGACCATAGAGGTTCCTCACCAGGAGGATCCAGGGCCTCAAACATCTACCCTACACAGATAGGTTAAAAGCCCTCTCCCTCATCTCAGTTTCATAGAGACTCCTCAGACGTGACCTCTGTCTGGCATGCAAAACAATCTCAGACCCCACCTTGATGGGACTGCTGCATATCCACAAGTCATGCTCCACTGGAGCAACCCATACGCTCAACCTCAACCTGGTCTGTGATATCAATAAGACTTGTTTGTGGGACAAATTTGTGTCCCAGAGACTCCCCCATCTGTGAAATAGACTCCCTCTCCACATAAAGCAGAGTACCTCATTATCCCTTTTTAAGCACAACCTGGATAAATGGATGGGAAACAGAAAATACACCCCTGGGATTTCACCTGTGTCCCTGCTGGACAGGGGCTTTGGCTGCTGACTTGTCTAAACATGGGCTAAACTCTTGCCTAGGATTATATGGCCCTTAGGGCCAACAGGGCCAATAGCATAGTAACCTCCTATGATCCTATGACCCTAGTCTACTGCCTTGTCTAGAGGGAGGCTAAGTAGGAGGGACTAGTTGTAGTGGTTTAGTGCTGTTATTAGGTAGAAAGTTTTTTTTTTGTAGTTTATTTGTTTGAAGAGGCTGTTTTTAGTGGGTTTGATTTGTTGTCTTAGCACAAAAGTAGGGAGGTGGTCACTTAGGGTGTGGGGTAATGTGCCAGAGTAATGTGTCATGGATGGGCAATTAGTGAGGATTCAGTCAAAAATGGATTCCTGCTTGCTAGCTTTGTCAATTCTTGTTGAGGTTTGGATGATCTAAGTGAAACCATGTAGGTTTATATGGGTAGTCTGGAGGGGTGCAATTATTAATGGCCAGTCTATAGTGAAATCACCAACTAAGACTGTTTCATGGTGGAGGGATTCTAATGCATAGTGGGTTATGGATTCTAGTGTATTTAAATTGTTCCCTGGAGGAATGTATGAGCCTAGTATGTTTAGTTGTTTTTGCAGGTTAATTTTTACTTTTTGAATAAGGTTTCAGCATTGCTGAAAGTAGGGATGTTTATGTTAATAAGGTCAACTGTAAGGTTATTCTTGAAAAGCAGGGCAACACCACCTCCTTTTTGGATGTGTGGTCTTTTCTAAGTAGGTTGTATCATGGTGTGAGTGATTCATTGTCTTTGTTATGTGGCTTAAGCCATGTTTCAGTAAGGAGCACAATATCCAGGGGAATAAAAATATAAGGCTGTGTTAATTTTATGAAAGCACAAATAAGCAACTGGACTGGTATTCCACAGCAGGAGTTGTTAGCTGAAAGAGCACATCATGCGTATGTTCCAAACATAGCTATAAAAAAGCAACATAGATCTTTAATAGTAAAGATGCAATCCTACCAGCAAAAGGAGTTAATTCTGACAAAACTATGGCAGAAGGATAAAATACTAAAAGTGGGAGAAAACAGAGTGCTTGTGGAGAATGATTACTCATTGTACATCAGGCAAAAGAGAAGTAAATTCATTCCACTATTCAGAGAATGTCAGGATGCAGGTGTGAGATTCAAACTGCTGTATCCAGCTGATTTTAAGGTATTCTTTCCCGGAGGAACAAAAGTACATGCTAAGGAGGAAATACAAAACTTTGTCCAACAAAAAGTGAACTGTGAAATAGAAGGAGATTCGGCTTCTTGTTCCTCTGGTAATAAAGACCACAGAGAGACTGTACTTGTGAAACCTTTTCTAGTGTTTCAAAGAAAAAATGTTAGAGAGAAGGAAAGGTGCATACGAGTTGACTAGAAAAATCAAGAGTATGTTGGAAATGAAGCAGAGACAGTATTTGGGTGATGGAGAACAGTAATAAAACTGCTAACGTAATGTGGGATTACAATGCAATAACTGGTTCCCCTTCATATGATCGAATTTCTTGAAACTCAAAAGTCATAAACTCGAAACCGAATCTCGAATTTAGAGAAACTCGAACATATGAAAGGGACAAAAAAATTAACACCTTTCAAATGTTTTTGCTGGGGGGGGGGCTTTGCCCCCCTACACCCCCCCATGTGGGGGGTTGTGCCCCCACACCCCCTCTACTAAAATATACCTACTCCGAGATCGCACTATAATGAAGGAAAGGGAAATCTCCCATTCCACGCTATATGTGTAAGCCCAAAAATGGAAGATTTTCCATTCCTCTGCTATAGTGTGGTCACAGAACATTCACATTTAAACTGCAATAAAGTACGTTAACTTTTTATTTTTTTAAACCTAAGACTCCCCTTCACAATTTCGAGTGAATGGAAGTTCGAGATTCTGGTCTCGAGATTATGAATTTCGAGCTCCCATCCATTCAATCTTGTGAAGGGGAACCACAATAATTATATTTGTGAAATATGACAGAACAATAATTTCTAGAAATATTGGACTTTTTTCAAAATTTGTTGGATTTGTGGGGACTATATGCCCTACTTCATGTCATTAATTTTGGAAAAAAAAAATGCTTTGGGGAGGGATGACAGGGGAGAAAGCTAATTGTAAGTAAAGATAACACTTTGATTTCTTAATAGTACTGTATTTGTGATGCATGGTTTTATTTGCATGCTATTTTTAAGTATAATAGGGATTGTAAACAGGTGTTGTTGTTTTTTTCTCCCCGCTTTTTTCTTTCATCTTGTACAGTTTTGAGAAATATAGGCAATGCAAAAAAAGGAGCCTTCTTATAAAGGCATGACAAAGTAAAAATTATTGTGCTTTTTTCATTCTTGCATGGGGAAATGACTGGCTTAAGGACTTTAGATTGATAAGTTTTGAGAGAGAGCAAGTAAATGAAAAAGAATATTGAATATTATGAGGCTTTTTTCTAGGAAATGCATGTATACTAAGTAGCAATTATGCAGCTAGTCTTCATGTCTTCATGAAGACAATCTGATAAAGAGAAACTGGAGACAGTCTGGTGGAAGGGGACTGGCTGAGGGAAAAGAAAAAAAAAAGAACAGAGAAACTGGCTAAGACATAATTTTCTCAGAATACAATCAGCTGAGAGAGCTTTAAAGATAATATAAAACCAATTAGACTTGAAGTAAAGTTTTCTCATTTTTTTAAATGCAATGGGGGTACTAATATAAACAGGTGCTTTTGTTTTTTTTTTGTTTGTTTTGTTTTTTCTCCCTTCTTCAATCTTCTTCTTTGTTTAGTTGTAAAAATTGTAGGCAGTGCAATAAAAAAAGAGGAAGAGAGGAGGAGAGAGGAAGGGTCTGGTTAAGAGAGTATGACAAAAAATCAGTATGCTTTTCCCATGCTTGTATAAGGAAATGACGGGATTTAGACCCTAATCATATCCAGTAAAAAGTTTATTACAAGGCATGTAAATGAAAAAAGAATATTGAATATTATAAGGCTTTTTTCTGGAAAACAAGGCACCCTTAATTTTATGTCTGGTTTGCATGTCACTAGAAGACAATTTGATAAAGAGAAATGGCTTGGATAAAGTGTTTTCTGAAAGCATTCAAGTGTTTTCTCAGCTGGGAGAGCTATAAAGATAGACAACGTGAAATAGCACTTACTAATAGCACAAGCTGTACCATGTGTCTTAGCATAACTAACCTTTCTTTTTGGCTAGCTCTAGCCTGTCTGTTTGGCTACCAACTTAGAACTGTTGTTCATATTAGAAAGCAAAAACTTCAATATTTGAAGATGTACATAGATTTGTGTGTTATTATTAAACTAATAGGTTTTAGGAGTGGTTTAGGGAGGTTGTTTGTTCTGTTTGAGGGCTTTCAAAAAACAATGTTTTGTAAAATGTGACATAGGCTCAAATGGACATGACAAGAAACAACTGCATAAAAGACCAACCTGCCGAACAGTATATACATGTTACATAAAAGTTGAAACTAGACATTTAACAAAAAAGCAGTTATACATAAAATGTGGTAATAATAACTATATAAGAAAATGATGCTTTCTGTAATGTTTTTCAATCTGCATGGTCTTACAGATAAACATAAAAAAGAAAGAATAGTGAACTATATCAAAAATGTACAGTGCAAATAGTTATGCTACAGGAGACACACCTGGATAAAACTGAGCATATGAATTTGATGAAACATTTTCAGGATGGTTATTCAGTGGAATATCTGGGGCAAAGGAAAAGAGGATTACTTGTGTTAATTGCAAGAGCAGCTCCAATAGTGATAGAAGATGAACAAAAAAATAATAATGGAAGATACATGGTACTAAGGGGTTACTGGCAAGGGTGGAGCGTTATACTGGCATGCATTTGCATTCTACCTAAAACTGCTATAACTGAGTTTAAGAAAATTCTGGGAGAAATAATCAGTTTTCAACAGGGAACATTACTTATAGGTGTAGGCTAGAATTTGGTTTGCAACAATGAAGATGTGCCTGGAAGGCCTAGAAGAGAAAATATCATAAAAGAGGGAAGATTTTTGAAGAAATTTATGAAAATGTTTGGCATGGAAGATGTGAATTCAGTACTAGGAGTCTGGAGTGATTTTACATATTATTCACTGAGATACAAAAACTGGCCTAGGCTAGATAGATTTTATATCTCACAGGAACATGTGCATTTAATTGAAGGTCTTGAAATGCACCCAATAGCTATTCCATAGCATGCACCAATAATAACTAAAATAAAAATGCAAGGTGATGAAATAAAAATGAGACACTGGTGCTTTCTCACCTATAAGTTGAAAAGAGGAATTTAAGAAATGGGTTTTGGAGTTAATTCAGGAACTACTAGACAAGATAGAATTTTCTTCTGAAAATATAGCTAGGGAATGGGAAATAATTAAAGCGGGTTTAAAACTAGGGTGGAAATAAAGGAAAGGGAGGTATGGTTAAGAAGTAACAATAATTATTTAGAGGGACTGACAAATGTTAAAGTATTGCAAAATAGGGGGAATCTCTCAGAACAAGAAAAGGCTCATCTGCAGAATAAACTGATTGTTCCGATAGAACAAGGCATACTAGGATTACTCAATTTTAGGGGGTATTTTAGAGCAACACAGTTAAGGCTTTTATAAATAGCACAAGCAGAAAACTGTAATTCAAAGTGGAAAGGAATGATGATGATACAGGGAGGAAGCTCAAGAAATAAGGAGAGATTGAGATTTTGGATGGGGACTCTTAAAGATAACAACAAAAATCATACAGAGTATTATATTCATACAATAAGAAATAAACCAGCATGAGAATTAAGAAAATACATTCTGCCAATAGGGATGACTGTGGTTAGAAATACAGATAATAGGCAAGAGGGGGCTGGAATTTACTGGAGAAAACTGGCAAAGAAACCAAGGTATTGGAAGCAAATAACTTGAAAGAGAAAGATAATAGAATGAGAAGAGGTCAAGAATGTATTTGTACAGCTTAGTGATTGCCTTCCCTATCAAGGGTTGATATCAGAGTATAGGCAAAGAGAAAGAAATAGGGGGTCCTAAATGAAAGACCAGCACAGGTAGAATTTTTAATAGAATCTAGAATAAAAGCTGTTGTTAAAATAGAATCTATAACAGAAGCTGTCATTAAAAAAGGAATAATTAGTAAAACATATAAAATATTGTATGATAATTATAAAAATCAACCAGAGGACTTTAGAAAGGATTGGGAAGAGTAATTGGATAAGCATTCACAAAGAGACAATGGGGGGATATATGTATATCTCCCAAATATGCAACAAAATCTAGAAGATTTATGGTCTTTGCTTGGAAGTGTTTACATAGAAATTTTTATACCCGAAGTAGACTCCAAGGATTTTTCTACAGGTAGATTGAAAATGTTGGAGATGTGACAGGCAAGAAAGAGGTGGCTGGGAACATATTTTTTGGGAGTGCAATCAGCTGGCAGACTTTGGGGATTCCCTGTACACCTTTCTTTCAGAGATGTTGGGTGAGTGGATTGGACTGACTGGGGAGATGATTTTTTTGAGCTATGATACAGATTCAGAATTGCCTAGACATAGTAAAGCCTTGCTGAGTCTAATTATGGTGGCTGCCAAAAAATCAATTACTAGAAAATGGAAATCAAAGTCTAGAACAACTTTACTAGAAGTAGTAAATATAGTAACAGAGATAAAACAACTGGAATTGGGATCTTTAGAAAAGGGAAGGAGCAAACTACATAGGAAAAAATTAAAATTGTTGGAACAATATATGCAGAGAAGGAACAAGTTTTAAGAGGCAGGATTTGAATGAGACATATAATGCTTAACTGAAAATGACTGGATAGATTATATGTGATGTATAATGTTTGCAAATACAGTTGCCTCAGTGGTGTCTGTGATGTATAATGTTCGCAACTAAAGTTGTGTCATTTTGCTTATTTTTCATTTATATAAATGTAAGATTGCCTATGTCATATGTAATAATTTAATAACAATATTTATTAAATGAAAAGCATACTTCTAATGTTGATGTTGAGAATTAAGAGGTCAGCAGGTTGTCTAAGGGGACTTAGATTAACTTTGGGCTGATTTATGTTGCCTATGGGGTTGGTTGAGGGACCAGAATTTGGATGTATAGGTCCCCTTCATATCAGCGAAATGCTAGTCACTTGACTTTCAAATGATCACACCAAGGACACTGACAGTACAAAACACTGAACACTGGAAATACCGACGGGTAACTAACGATAAGTAACCAGTTGGCCAGCATGTCAACCTTTGCCCGTTACCTCCACAGTAGTGTGATCTCAAAGTTGATATAGTTAGATGGAGGGATGTGGGGTGCCCAGCCCCCCACATAAGGGAGTGGGAGGGCAAAGCTCCCCATGTGGGTGTGTTTGCTTTGCTTCATTTTTAGTTTGCTTGTTAGGTTGGCCAATGGGCTACTTACTGTTAGTTACGCGTCGGTGTTCCAAGCGGTTGGTGTTTTGTACTGTTGGTGTTCTCAGCTCAATCATTTGAAAGTCAGGTAAGTGGCATTTCGGTGATATGAAGGGGATCTGTCTCCACTAAGTATCAGTTGTGAGGCAATGTTAACAATAGACTGGAGATATTTGGTGATAGATGGGTTATATTGTACGGAAATGCGTTCTTTTGTAGAGTTATGTGGAATCCCAAATGGGGTTATCTATAAGTTAGAGTGACTGTAGATTGTGGAAGAGATATGAAAATCCTGGGTAGATATAATGGAGTAGATCTGTAAGTAATTTTATTCCTTAATAAGCTTTGTTCTCATTTGTTCATGATTTACTGCAGACCATTCATCTTTTCCCAAATATTTATACGCACCTTATTGTCCAATCTCCTTCGTCACATTCCTGCTCCTTGCTGATTTTTCCTGGTGATTTAGCTTTCCTGCTGTAAATGTCACTTTTGGTCCATTTATCAAGACCAAAAATGCCATCCTTATGCAACCTAAGAAAGTTTTATCTACTTGTAGTTGGTCTTTCATATGCTTGTCATACCTTACGAGCTATATCATTTTAAATCATCCACAAAAATAGATATCTTACGGCAATGTTTTCAGGCTGCAGTTATCATATATTCTGCAAAGTACACTGCTTATTGTGTTCAGGGCAAGGAAAAGCAGTGGTGATGACAAAAAATCATGCTGTCATAACTCTGTTTGGATTTTATCCTTAGAAAAAAAAGCTTGTCCTTTATCATGACTCAGTTGTAAAGTGGTTTGAAACTGTTTCATAATCACTGCTATGTTATTCATCACTGCACAGTGCATGTTAAATGTCAGTAACCATTCAATAATCCATGAATGTGGGATACTGTCAAATGCTTTTTGTAATATTTCCTTGCCATACTTTGATTCTACCCTTTTTACAGCTGTCTATTTATTTTGGATGTGTTTAACAATAGATGGTCCTTTATTCAATATGCCTTTGTTTTGTTATCTTTTTGTTGAGTTGCAGTGGCTGATTTTGTTTATTGTGACACTATAAACTCAGTATCAAATCCAGGATATAATTTATATATTGTAAAAAGGCAAATTATTGGACTATAATTCTTACGATCACACATAAAAAGGAAAATGTCTTGCCTACTATTAACCAGGCTGGTGCCTATTTTTGAAATGCATGTAAGCACTTTTGACTCAGGGCACAGTCTTTTTGGGAAGATCTTCATACCTTTAGCCAGAGAGTAGGTACCTCATCTCGATCTAGGGTTTTCCAGTTAGGCACCTATTTTTATTTCTTAATTTTGCCTCATTTACTCTATTATTTCATCCCATTTACTATCCTATGTAGTAACACTTAATTTTATTTTTTTTCAATCTTCTAACCATTCAGTATCTTTATTATTTTAATTGTTATATTCATAAATACTTCATAAAAATATACTAATTTCTTTTTTATGTGGTATTGCTATTAATTTTATTTTGTTTCCCAAGTCTCTATAAAATTGTTTTATGTCATCAATAAATTGCTTCTTTTGTACATTTCCATTTTATTTGCCTGTATACTACTTAAGCTTTTCTGTGTCAGCTGATATTTTTAGTTTAATAGTTGTAAGACAGCATGATAAATCTAACAGGCAAAACTTTAGCAATGAAATGTCAGGTCACTGACTCCACTGTTCAGGGGTTTTAAGTTGGTGTACGTGCATTGTCAATGTAAAACTTTGAAGTGTTGCATTACCGTGAGCCTGAATTTCCTTATGGAATTGGAAATTGGTCTGTAACAGTTCTCATTAACACACACCATTTTTATGATTGATGAAGCCCTACTTGATGGATCTAAGTGTGGAGTAACTGCCCGGGGTAAAGTAGCATAAGAACTAGCAAAATCTCAAAGTATACATGTCCAAAAGAAAGTTTAAAAGTGTAAAAGTGTTTTATTACACTCAGGGGTTTTACTGTCTAGGAACCATTTGTTTCTATAATATTGGATGTCAGATGATGAGGTATATGTTTTTAGCCAATTGAGGTAATAGACTGAACCATATAACATGGTATTGCATACAAAACCTTATAATGGTGGTTTAGGAATATTACTCCAGTCGTGTTCTTTCTTTATCATTATTTGAATCTCCTATTCAGATGATTTATGGTTTATGTATTTATGCTTCTGTACTTCAAATTAGTGGAGAAACACTTTCCGTAAATTCAAGTAAGACAGATTACTCAAATAACAAAATAGTTAAATAAACCTGTACAAAATAACATATCACATAACATGAACACAAGTTTGTAACCTAAAAAGGCCTCCCTGATCAGCAGTTTAAATCTTCCAAAATAAGAAGCAATGCAGGAGAATGAGGATAACCATAGGAAAGACAGTGTTATTCTGCAAAAATGTGGTTTCTGCACCATCAATGTATAAAATAGTGACAAAGAAAGAACAAGATATAGAACACTTATCTTGCCACACCTGCTCAGCACTTAAAAACATTATCACAGAATCTTGTAGTAAACCATGGTATATGCCATTGATGCCAAACCAAACGTCTGGAAACCATGATTCTCTAACTGCAGAGTACAGTTGTCATAAACATGACAATAATAAATAGCAACAGAAGGAAAGGAACAATAGCCCAGCATATAATTGTACCGTAATCTAAGTTTCCTCAGTCTTATGGCTTGAAAAGCAGTAAAAATTATAATAAAGGAAAACTTTCTACTAGTTCTGTTGGCATAGTAGAATAAAGCCCTGCATATAACTCAGATAAGCATAGTTTGATTAGTGGTTTAGGCCTCTGGTGGAATTCATCCTGGAAAGGACAGGATTGATACTGATTTGGGGAGTCAACTCTCCCAGAGGGAGGCTACAGAAACATATACCTGTGGTGTATATTTCCTTGGTTAAATACCCAGTAGAGACTGGACATCTGAATGGAGTGTTGACTTCAAGGTGGGTCAAGGATGTCCTGATAGGTTATGTTACATGCAAAAGTTTGAGACCTGTCCCCTGTGATGATCATTGCATATCATATCCTGGGTGTGTGATCAGGCCTGTGCAGTAGAGTTAAAAAAAAAATAAAAGCAAAAACCAGAGCCATCGCTGATAGCTGGCTAAATGACAGCTCCTTTTGTTCAATTCGCATCCCTGTGTATGAGGAATAAATGTAGCCCTAGAGTCGGACTGATAGTTGGCAGGCAGTGGGTCAAAAATTGCAAAAAATATATATAATATGTTTAAAGGACAGGATAGGGAATCAGAGAGACTTACAGAGCAGATTCATGACTTCAGCTGATAAGGCATGCTTGCCCCTGTCAAAATAAGGTAACTGTGCAAAATGTGATATAAATATCAAATGATTATCAGCTTTAAGATGCATAAAAACACATTATGAAAGACTCTTAGCTCTGACTACTTAGCCTGTCAAAGAAAAGTAATACTATAGTAGACTGCTGACTTTAAAGATTAGGTGCAAAATGCCCATTTGTGTTAGTAATAAAATGAAGGCATTTCTTTTAAAGAACAGAAACATCTGTTTTGTAAGGCTAAGGAGTAAGATGGTAGTATTTTTTGTGCCTTGGACAGACAGTTAGGAGCTCATATTCCTAAGTGTTTACAGGCCCAAGGATTTATAGACATGGTGCACTGATGCAGACATGTAGTGTGTGTACTGTGTCTAGTCCACTGCTGTGAACATCTTTGATTCATAAAAATGAATTGCAGTTGTCTATGTCAAGCTACAATGTACCCCATTTTGTTGAATGTTGTACATGACTGTACAAGAGACTGCTTTGCACTATGAGCTTCTGTGTTTGGGATAGATTAAAGCACTGCATGGCATGACAGCTCTACACAAGCAGCAATGTTAGGATGCTTGGTATGGTATACTGGTCATTATTAACTAGCTATGTGTAGCTGCTAGTTATTACACAGTAGTTATGTCTATCTACTAGTTAGGTTTAATTAATCTTACCAAGTTCCATGACAATGCTTCACTGCAGTCTGCCATTAAGCTTTAGAGTGATTCACAAAAATGTTTCACATTGTAGTCATGACAGTGGACTGTGGGCATTCCAATAATATTGTGTGGGGGTGCATGGTGTTTTGTGTGTCCCCACTAGAGGAAGCCCACCAGTGTTACTGTCTGGAGGTGGGATAAGTCCATGTGGTGTAGAAGGTTTGCTGGTCTTGTATAGAAATCAGTTGGTAAGAATTTTCCTGTAGAGTAATGGATATGCTAGGATTTTTGTTGGTTTCACCAATGTTAGTATAGTACTTATTGTAAGATAAGCAACATGCAAAAATGGAGGGAGATTCACTGAAGTCACAGCTGTATCACCATTGTACAGTACAGGGCTACCATCCCATGAGTTACCCTGTTGCAGAACAGCTGACTTCTTAAATCACATATGATTAGGAGGATGAGGAGTATGGAAGTACACTGCCTGCACAATAAAAACAAAACAATATGGTCCTGCATCGTAGTGTGAAAACCTTTGAGAATCGCTTAGGCCATTTGTACACAGCTGTTGTATATACCATGTTTATGTGTCCCAGACTGAGACAACAGTATAGAATTGAAGTGTTTTTTTCTCCCTTTGAAGAAATTTGATTGAGTACCGATACAATTCTGTGGTCTGAAGCACTTGTCTGCATGATCCTGCCTATAATCAGGATGAAAACATGTAACAGCTTGAAGAATAAACACAGGAACCAAATACAATTTTAATAGGTTGAGCACTTTCATTCCTCAAAGGGAACTTCATCTGAACAATCAAGAAATCACAAATTAACAATTAAATATCTTTTAACTGTCATATGACTAAATGTCAGATTGTGTGACTCACGGATTCACTTCCAATGCTGAATTTCCAAAAGATCGAATTTCATGTGGCCGAGACCATATGAGTGAATTTTCAGAACCTCAACATTGTAAAATAAATCCACAAAAACAAAAAAAAAACATTCTCACCATTATTCGATCTTTCAGAAATTTGGCATTGTGAAGTGTTCCTGTGACTCGCACATTACATATTAAAAACTAAAAATACAAGGGAAAAAAATCAAGTTAACCATTATTTTAACTCTCTCCAAATGAAAGAATACATTACTAAAAATATGCATTGATTAAAAATTAATCAAGACTAGCCAGAAGCTTATTTAAATGAGTTTGCTTACAATAAAAAGACTCAGTAAAAAAAAGTACTTCTTTAGGAAAATGTTGTTATAAGGTGGAAATAAAATTGTACAGTACAGGTTTGTATGTAAACATGAACATATATATAAAAAAAATTGATCTGTTAAAGTTATTACTGATATACATCAAAGTGCTATCAAAAACTTTTCAAACTTCAATTTTGACATTGTTCTATTTTAAGGAAAATGTTGCTGTTAGCACATAATGATATTTTATATAAAAGAACTTGGAATATAGATGCAACTTGCGTGTCTGTTCGTGATGTGGCAAATAGTAAGTGTTTTAATCTGTAATTACTTCATTTATTGTTTCTTATATAAACCTTATTTTTATTTCAATAAGTAACACAGGAACTTATATATCCATGTGATAAACCACCATCATAGACAAATGAGACCTCAGTTTAATGTTGTACTCTAATGACAATATCTTGAAAGAATCCTCTATGTTTCATACAGTACCAGTAAGGAATATTAATTCAAGCACCTGATGTGTGGATAGAACCTATAGTTTTCTCATCTTTCTGATATTAAAGGCGAGTGTGCTAACTGCTGAGCTGCTGACACTGCAATCTGCTTGTACCAAGTTGTTCAGTATACGTGTAGGCTGTTACATGTTAAAATGCAAAGATACTATCAAAAATTGGGCCACATTAGAAGCTATGATTGGACACTCTAAATTGGCCATAGATGCATGAATTTGTATGTCTGTGCATGTGGTATGACAGAACAATTGTGACAGGTCTTGCCACCTGGAGGTATGAACCTTGCTTATAGATGATTGTCACTGTTGAAGTGACACCCTTACTGCAAATGCAAAATATTGGAAAAAAGGGGTTATGGATGGATGGATTAGAAGTTATAAAGACCTGCATTAGGATTCAAGAAAAGTTTCAGGACTCATTCTAATTGCTTACTGCAGGCAGATCAATTTCTGTGAGGAAAAAGTGATTCAGAGATAGCTGTGGCCACGATGTGAAAGACCTCATAATTCATTCATTACCATGTCTCTGATTCATATTCTAGCTAGCAATATCACTGGCACATATGGCAGTGGAGTTCTTCCAAGCTGCTAAAAAAAGCCCCTACACTCACACACACACACGCATATTCAGACCTCCATGCCTGCTCCCCCCACATGTATATACACAGCCAGTCACCCATACACACTGCACACTCCCATTTCCAGAGATTTATACACACACAGACACAGCCATCAACAAACAAGCCCCCCAGTCAATCACAGTCACGGAACACACCCATTCACCAGCATACATGCTGCAGCAGATATACACACAAACATACAGACAGACACACACACACACACACACACACACACACACACACACACACACACACACACACACACACACACACACACACACACACACACATACATGCACATGCACACACACGCACATACACACACACACACACACACACACACACACACACACACACACACACACACACACACACCTACAAGAAGTACAAGCAGCAACCATTGCCATAGCTTTAAATGGTTGAATGACATCTTTCCTGTTCACAAGAAATTAATTCAGTAGAACAAGAATTGCTCTACTGTGTTAGTTCTCTGCGAGCATCATTTCTAGAAAGCAAGCACATGCCTAATTTGTATTAGCCACTCCGTGAACTGTCCTAATTGCTTGTAAGGAGTCAATGGCTATGAAGAAGGCTGCTGTCTCCTTAACACCCTTCTCTGTATTTGGAAATCAGTTTAATACTGCAATGAAGGACAGGAGGATAAGTGCACTATTATAAAGCAGAACACACAGAGTAGTACTGACTATAATATCAGCACATGTAAGACTTTATTATATCAGTGCTAAACTTAAACTTCTAAAGGGCTTCACATAGAGATAACTAGCCACTATCATTATTACATTTTTAAAGGTGGTCATGCCAAGGTAAATAGTTACCTATCTTTATTACAGTACTCTTTATTCTAATAGAAATGTGGTCTGTGCTGCATACACACACACACTCATATATATCTATATCTATCTATATATACTGTGCAGCGGTTAACATTGTCACCTCACAGCAAGAGGTTCTCCGGTTCGATTCTCGGCTGGGGTGCCTTCTGTGTGGAGTTTGCATGTTCTCCCTGTGTTCATGTGGGTTTCCTCCGGGTACTCCGGTTTCCTCCCACATTCCAAAGACATGCATCTGGAGCGTTTCTCCCCAGGCCTCCACTGAAAACAAGCTCTGTGGAACCTAGTCAGACATTCCCAGTCAACAAATGATAAATAAAAAAATTAAAAAAAAATATATATATATATAGGAGTAGTAATAAAGACCCTTTAAAAGTACCCATGAACTACCACATAGCTGGTAGTCTACTTAAGGCTGAAAATGTGATGAGACCTTGGGACACAGGTGGACAGTAGTCTCTCCCTTGATAATCACATCACCACAGTGGTCAGGAAATCCTTCTACATGGCTCACCTCATCACAAAAGGTTTCTCATCCAGAAAAAAAGAGGTCATTGTTCCCCTCTACTCATCACTCATTAGACCCATTATAGAGTACAACACCCCTGTTGGTATGTACCTCACAAGACATCTACAACAACTGGAAAGGCCACAGAAATACCTCACAAAGAGGATTACTGGCCTCAAACTGATGCCCTATGCAGACTGTCTCAAAAAACTCCAGCTTTACTCCGTCGCATATCGCCTACTCAGAGGAGATCTCTGCCTAACATACAAAGCTATGTCAAACCCACAGCTGTTGGACATGCTCCACTTAAAGAAATCCCAATCCCTCTGACCTACACGCTCAAGGGACCTAAACCTTGTCACCACAATAAACAGAACATGCTGGAGGGAAAGATTCCTGTCGCAGAGACTTCCCATACTCTGGAACAGACTACCTATCTATGTCAAACAAAGCTCCTCATTAGCACTCTTCAAGAAAAATCTTGATGATTGGATGGAGGATAGGAAATTCACCCTGGGGATCACTTCTGTGGCTCTGCTCGACAGGGGCACAGGAAAATAATTTTCTTGGGTGGAAAAAGCCAGGGCACATTTTTGGCTAGGCTTATATAGGCCCTAGGGCCAATAGCCTAGTACCTACCTATGAACCTATGACAGAATACTGAATGCACCCAACATCAACATGCAAAACATCAATGCAAACATTGAAAATGGCAATGTTGAACATGTGTTTTTTGCAGTGGGACAAATCCCACTTTAGCCCCAGCTAATTATATATATTAACTCTGAGACTGCACAAACATGGTAAAAGGACATAATCCCCAATGTGAGAATTCTGAGATCTCAGACACTTGTCAGTCAGCTGCTTAGTCAATCATAATTGGTTACCTAAGCAACTGTAGACCAAACACACACTTGACCTTTTGCAGGGAACCCATACACACACACACACACACACACACACACACACACACACACACACACACACACATATATTTGTATATATGTGTGTGTGTGTGTGTGTGTGTGTGTGTGTGTGTGTGTGTGTGTGTGTGTGTGTGTGTATAGGGGATTAAGTTTAGATTCCCTGAGTGAAATATATCTAAATGCATTATTTACAAAATGTCCAGGACCAGAACACTGTTGACTATTTTCCATAAGAATCACTTCTGGTGTACTTTCACTAGTAGAGATTCTTTTCTTTTGAAAGATTTCTCCAATCTTCATGTTTGCGTGACTGTGTAGTTTGTGTATATATATATATATATATATATATATATATATATATATAGGTATGGGGGTACATGCCCCTCCTACAAAGAAAGTGCTTACATAATATTTTGGCAGTTTGAACATTTGTGTTCTGTAATATATTCCTCAGAGTTTTCTCATTAGGGGTTTCATAATGGACCATTTTATAAAATAGCTAAGCATCAAAATCAGTTTAGTACCTTTTTATTTCAGTGTGGATATTCTGGTCCAGATGTTCAATATTCTGCTATCAAATAACTGTTTTTTTTTAACTTTTATGAATAATTTAAAAAATAAGACAGTCATTAAGCCATGTAACACTTTCTGCAAGCTAAGATTTTCAACCAGGTGATTATCTCAGCACAAATTTAGCTTCACCGACCCCCACTTTCTTCTTGTATTGTCAGTGTTTTCTCCCTAAAGTCTAATTTTTGGTAAAAAAATGATGCTTTGGAATCATATTTGTATTCTGTTTATCTATAGATATACTAAAGTATAACAATAAAAATGACTATAATATCCAGATATATCACTTAAAATCCTTGCATATCCATAGAAGTGTTTTATTATCTTTTAAGTGTTTCCTTTTTATATAAAGGTGTACATGTGTCCAGTAAGTTTTCTTTATTAGTGGCACAACTAAAATACTAAATAACAAGATGCCTTTATTGTATTGGGAATCATGCCAGTAGTTCAAAATTTAATTCCCCAAAAGTCAATACTCTGAAGTAAAGTCATTCACTATCAATGAAATCAGGGTAAGTATTGTATTTATTTTTTTCATAGGAAGCTCCCCTTACAAACTCAATTAGTATGACATCAGCAGTCTTGAGCTTATATAGGTTGATTCTGAGTTTGTACAACAGCAGGAAAAAGAAAAACTTCTACTGTTGCTGAAAGTAGTTTCATTAAGGTTTCTTCATGCTAACAGCATCTGCATAAACAACACTAATTTACTAGAAACAGTCTGTCCTATTTGATTAACTCCATGGAAATGAGAGATACAACCTCGGCTATAAGGAGAAGCTATGTGTCTCTTATCATCTCACCTATCTTAGGGAAGGGAGGAACATGGCCCACTACTGTACTGATGGCATGCAGAGGGAATTGAGGCAACAACAGTTCAAAGAATCAGGATGTGCATGCTGAAACACTGCACCATGCTTTAAATGTGTTCATGTACATGTCAAGAAGTGTGCATTGTCTAGTTAGTTGGCAGTGGGGTAGCTGAAGGAATTGATGTCAGGGTCAGAGTATAATATATTTGGGGACATCATTACAACCCTCCTCATAACTGCCTGATTGCCCCTCTGCAGTTAACACTTTCTGCAAAAGTGGAGGAATTGGCAGCCAACAGTATAAAGTTCTGGTGGTCAACAGGCATGAGAAGATAAGTAGCAAAATAAAGACGAATAAGCTATACCTTCCATTTAAGAAACATAGCAAGGGGCTGAGTTTGTCATCATCCTTCAGATGTGGTGCTGTTGCTTTGCTTCTGGTATCACTACAAGAGAAGAGAAATCACATCATATTAATACTGTATCCATACATTCTTGGGTTTCACAGGGTTTTGCTTAGTAACAACAAATGGATGGAAAGTGACCCGAGAAATTTTACCTTAAATTTTTGTGCCACTATATGGCCTTTAGCAAACCTGCAGCTGGCAGAATCCCTCAGTCAGTTAATGACTAACTGACTAACTTAATGAATGGGGGTAAATGAGGACAAATGGTCTTAATCTTGTTGACTTTAACTGTATTCCTACACCTGCCTTGAAATCTTTAGGTCTGAGCATGTATTTTAGCCAGACAAATGCTCTCAAGTAATTTCTCTACATAGTTATTTGTGCCAAGTGGATCTTATCCACTTCACTAAAGATTGATGTGAAAACTAAATGCATTGAATGGTAAGCAATTTTGCAATAAAATAATTTTTTGACAAAGAAAACATGTGATAATCACAAAGTTAACGAGACAAATTAATAAGCATACCCTCAGCCCAGTCCAAAAAGATAACCATTTTTATTTTGCATGACACTGTAAAGGAAGGAAAATAAAATATAAAAAATGGTCTATTCTTCCTTCCTCCATCCTTCTCTTCTTTCTTTCTTCATGCTAACCCTGTAGATTCACTTTTCGAAATACTGTGTCCTTGGTACTGTAAGTGCCATACTTAAAGGCAATGATATATGTATTACTCCTTTTATATAAGAAGTATGAATTCTTTCAGTAAAGCAGTATTACTGTTTTCTCTCCTTCATCTTTAGTCATTCTCTTCTCGGTTTGCCTATCCTACTATAGAGTTTCAAACCCTAAAAGGCAAAATAACTCCAACAAAGAGTAATGATACCTGAACTTGTTGACAACACAATACTCATCAAACCTGGCTCTATGAGATATAAAAGTGAAGCCCTGATTATTACTCAGATGACCCAAATTCAATTAGCAACTTGGATGCTGGAAAGCAGGGTGGGTGGGTGGTTATAGTGAATCACATTAACCATCTTGTCTTTCCTGGATGAATGAAGATGGTGGCCCAAGATTGCTGTATTCTCTCCATGCATATGTAGGTTTTGCCATGTGGAATTAGTCATAGGACTGTGGTGTATGAGCTTGGCATCAGCCAGCTTCTATTTCCTGGATGGATGCAGATGGCGCTCTAGGATGGCTGTATTCTACTCATGCATCTGTAGGCCTTGCCATGTGGTCCTGGCCATAAGACTAGGGCACATGGGCTTGGTGATTCCAAGCTAGAATTTGTAACCAACAAAGGCCATGGATGTTTGTCATTATTCACACACCAGGGGGAGGTCAAAGGACCATGTGATATTGCAGATGTCTATGTCAGCAATCAGAAACAGGGTTATGGCCATATCAGAAACAACCACACAGGTTGCACCTGGAATTTTGCAAGACTATTAAGGGGAGAGGCAGTGCTGCATAGTACCTGGACCAGAGACAAGAAAGAATGAACTCCATAGGACCCTGATCTAGAGAGAAAAAGTCAGACTTACTTGAGGCAATAGATGAAGGTGCCCATCTCTGGCAAGCAGTAATGACACATTAATGTGAACATGGGTGCAAGAAATCCCTCATGGCTGATTGAATGATGGCCCCTCCTCCAGTCACAGGTAGAGGCCTGATATTTGGCAGGCATGTAGACAGAAATATGAAAAAAAAAACATGACATTCATCAGATACCCTCCAGTTTTAATCACTATCAATTAATTAGTACAGTTGTCACTACACCTCTTTTACCACTGAACAAATTAGTTTAAATTATACCATATACACATGAAATTTAGTATGTGCTTATTCACATCAGCTTTACCACTGACAAATTTGAATTGTAAAAGTTTCAGGCAAAGACAAAGGCCTGAGATATTTGTCACTTGCTTTAAATGGCCCTTATATGAATATTGTAAGTCCTGTAGTACTATTTAAACCAGTTATATTTGTCATGAACTGCTGTTTAGTGGAGGATTTCTGGGTTACCATGGACATGCTATTCCCCATTTGTGTTAAGGAATATAATGCATAAGTAATATGTTTCAGCAGGAATAAGCAGAGCATTACACATGACACAGTATAACTACAGCAAGGGAATTGTGTATGAGGTGAGGCGGTAGCATCAGGCTATGGTATTGTTTCATATTCAGAATCTTTGTCAGGAAACTTAACTACAAAAAATGCCTAAATACAGTCTTTGCAGTTATCAGTACCTTACTAAGCCACATTTTGAGTCCGCATTGTCAAGTATATGAATTAAAATTTAATGTGTGTAAGTATTTAACTTGTTGTTCTTATTACTTGCTTTGGACCCACCTTTTTTTGCCTAAGGAATCACATGAAAAAAATTTCATCTTGCATATGCATGAACTTACACCAATCCCTTACTTTTTCTAAAATGAAAATCCTGGGCTGGATTCCGTAAAGCTCATTGAATCCAGTGCATTATGCCAATAAGGGTGTGAAACTTGCAGATAACACTGTAATATGTTAATGTATGACAAGAAACTCAGAATAGCTCAGCACACTATGGAATATCCCAGTATCAACAGTGCACTATAGAAATGTGTAAGTAATTCATAAGTAATAAGAAAATGTTATGGAGAGATGGTCACAATTCATGCATCCTGATAGTTATATATTAATATATGTAACAGAACATATACAGTAAGGTTAAGAACAACTGTAGAATTCAAGTGACTCCATTATGATAACCAAAAGAAAAAAAAAATAAAAATGCCAGCTATCCCAATGTAAGCTACATAACATTTGTAACAACATTTTTCAGAAATAGACAAAGAAACATCTCAGATAACTATGGATATTTTTATATTTCATCTGCTAACTTAAAACACATGCTTCAAAGCTGCAAGTCTATTTGTAATATAAATATTGACATCACTCTTTACAGTAAACTCAGAAACAACTACTGATATTTCCATTATACATGTATTAGTAAAATACATTGACTTGGAATTATGGATGCCAATGGAATCCATATTTTTTCTAATAAAAAAATTAAAAGCAAAGGACAGTCACGGCCACATCACCATAGTTAACATTTGCTAGGAATGGGTTTGGGACTTGTGTGGAGAACACAAGTAATGCACGCACCCAAGGGAAGTGGAGTATGAGAAGAGGGGCACACAGGAGGGATTTTGGAATAGGAAAATCTGAGTGAAAGTCAGACAGGTATGAGCAATTTTTTTGGTGGAATAGACCCCATTTTTTTAAGAATAAAAGGAAAGGTAAACACAAGGAAAGAGGAGGAGAAGGTAATCCCAGCAGGTATACCCATAGAACAAATAGCACAACACAAGACAAACAAAGGCTGGAATAAACAGTAAGGACATGTAAGTTACACAGACAGCACACTGCACAGCACAGGCAATGGGAAGTTGGCAAACAGGGTGGGGATGCATACCATTCATGGTGAAATGCAGAAAAACATATATATCTATGCACTATCACCTTAAGACTTGTTGCAAACTGTGGGGCAGTCATATCTGGATATGTATGCTTGTTAGTAGCCTTCTAATTTACTGTCTTCTGCACTTGTTTTTTAGTCATTTGTTAATTTAATGTCATTTATTTAAACTGTATTTGTCGTAATATTGCTACACACTCAAGTGTGCTACCCTGCACTGCAATTTGAATTGTATTTACTGCTGTTTTAGCTGCTTTTCTGTAAGAAAAAAAAATTCTAAGCTTGTTTCCTGCCTTTCCTGTAACTAGTCTAGTCCAGATACAGACTTGCTGTATCCAGGACTGTTGGTAAGCTTCTGAGCCCCCTAAGCCTTTCTGTGTTGGAGGGAAGCCTTCTAGCTTAACAGTGGGAGTGGTAAGCACTAGGTAGCCTATCTACCATGGGAAGAGTGGGTTTTGGCCCAGAAGTTGTAGTTCATTGGCTGCTTGGGCAGTTTTTCCATCTCTTTCTACTTTCTGGTTTAAAAGTCCGCGTTTGCATTTGGTTCCCACCTTTCCTGTAACTAGTGTAGTCCGGGTACAGATTTGCTGTATCCAGGACTGTTGGTAAGCTTTTGAGCCCCCCATGCCCTTCTGTGCTGGAGAGAAGCCTTCTAGCTTATCAGTGGGAGTGGTAAGCACTAGGTAACCTATCTACCACAGAAGGAGTGGTTTTTCACCAAGAAATTATAGTTTATTGGCCGTTTGGGAAGCTTTTCCATCTCTTTCAACCTTCTGATTTAAAAGCCTGTGTCTGCGCTTGTTTCCTGCCTTTCCTGTTACTAGTCTAGTCCAGGTACAGATTTGCTGTATCCAGTACTCTTTGTAAGCTTCTGAGCACCCTAAGCCTTTCCATGTTGGAGGGAAGCCTTCTAGCTTATCAGTGGGAGTGGTAAGCATTAGGTAGCCTATCTACCACAAAAGGAGTGGTTCCTGGCCCAGAAATTGTAGCTACTGGCTGTTTGAGCAGTATTTTTCCATCTTTTTCAACTTTCTGGTTTGAAAGCCACACTTGCACGTGTTTTCTGCCTTCCCTATAACTAGTCTAGTCCAGTTACAGAGTTGCTGTATCCAGGATTGTTAGTAAGCTTCTGAGCCCCCCACCAAGCCTTTCTGTATTGGAGGGAAGCCTTCTAGCTTATCAATGGGAGTGATAAGCACTAGGTAGCCTATCCTCCATGGGAAGAGTGAGTTTTGGCCCACAAATTGTAGTTTATTGACTATTTGGACAGTTTGTCCATCTCTTTCAACTTTCTGGTTTAAAAGACCACATCTGCGCTTGTTTCCCATCTTTCCTGTAACTAACCTACTGGGAAGCACTAGAAAGCTTGTTTTTTTCACATATTGTACTTATTTCACTGCCTACACCTTTAAAAAGTCGTTTTTTGCTTAAATAATTTGTTTAACTGTTGTAGGCTACACACTAAAGTGTGATAGCCTTTTCTGATCTTTTGCAGTCATTTAAAGCTGTTTTCAGTGCAAAGTTTCTTTATAATTATTCACGTAACTAAACTATGTATTGGAGCTTTTCTCCCCAGGACTCCACTGAAAATGGGCTCCACGAGCCCAGTGGACCTCCCCAGTCATCAAACTGGAATAAATAAATAAATAAATAAATAAATAAATAAATAAATAAGTGTATTTTTTACTGTTTTTGCCTTATCTTCTCAAAAAAACAAAAAAATTGCTTGTTTCCCACCTTTCTAAGCTAGTATTGTCCAGTCTTCAGGCTAGTGCTGAATTTAGGGCTGTGTTACAAGTTTCTGAGTTGCCCATACCTTACTTGGATAGAAGCAGTTTCTCTGCTCACCTGTGAGAGAGGGGAGTTTGAGCAGCCTATCTGTCCCTGGAGGAGTGGTTCCAGCCCAGAAGTTAGTAGTTTATTGGCCATTTTGGGCTAATTTCACTCACATCATTCAAACACTTACACACCTACACAAACATACCTACTTTAACAAAGTGGGGGGCTTCACCCCCCCCACCCCCCAATGTGGGGGGATGTGACCCCCGCACCCCCCTAACTAAATATACCAACTCTGATATTGCTGTACATTGGGGAAACAATTTCCCAGTAATCACAACAAGCAATTACCAGGAAATTGCCCTTTCCCCAATGTACAGAGATCTCAGAGTTGGTATATTAAACAAAGCAGCCTCTCACCTAGCCATTCCGAACAGTGTAGCGTGTCTATGTCACATGCTACACTGACTAGGATGGCCGACCAAAACATTTCAGAACTCCAAATTTCAAGATTTGGAGTCTCCGATTACATGAACGTTCAATCAAAGGTTGTCGAGTATGTTGTACTCGACATTTTTATCATTCAGTCATGTAACATAGACCCCAAAAATACACAAGGTACCTGAAACAGATGCAATACTAATATTGAGCTACAGGGTGTGCTGAATATGAACTGCTGGAATCAAAAGGGTACCTGTTCAAGGATAAGAGAAACAAACTAGGCTATAGCTGTGCTTCAACAAAAACATGCAAGGTGTCTGAGGCAGATACAATACCAGTGTAGAACTGAAGGGCATGCCACACATCCCCATAGTCTGCAAACAGCAGTGCAAAACATGACACAGCAGACACTCATCTACTCTGTGAATAGGCAGATTACACACAACAGATCCATCTCCAAAAAACACAACCAAGCATGCAAGTGTGCTAAACCGTATGGCATATGTAGTCAAAGTACTTAGACTTGTAGGCAAAACATCCATCTAAAGAGATGCATGGCAGATCCACCAACCCAATTGTTATTTAGGTTGTGGAATACATTTAAAAAAATGTGTGCTGAAACAATAGCTCAGTGATACATGAAGTAGCAACATGCATACCTCTCAACCTAGAAACATCAAAAATCTGGACAAACGCCCATGAAAATAGGTACAAATCTGTATGTCAATTAACATAAAATTTACATACATAATTATGTAATCCCACTCACTCCAATGGAACTGTGGGATACTAACTTTCAAATGTAAACTGAAGAATGGACAACCAAAATATGGCCCCAGAGTCCCTCTATGCCTGCAGCCATTCCAATGTCCAATTACTTGGCTGTTTCACCCCGTTTATCATAAACACTGTAATGTGCATACTGCTTTACTTCTTCAGTGATTATTTGGATTACATTTAAAACTTTTATTTTACATTTTATAGCACAAACACTAGTTGACAGCTGCTAAACAAAGCAATGCAGTCTCACAATGAAAACAGACAGCATTAAAACTTTTTTGCCCTTGAAACTCACATTCATTCTGCAACCTGCACTGAACCCACATTCAAAGAAAATGCATCTGGCCAGTGTCATGGCTCCTTGTTTATACATACATCTATTTTTCTCTGTTAACCATGAAGGAGAGCTGATTACAAGGGACTATCAGCACTTAATTAGTGCAAGGCTGAGATATGACCTGTCAGTGCTCCACTGCTTCAGATTACAGCATTAAATACTTAATTAATGCAGATCAGAGATATGACCTGTCAGTGCTCCACTGCTCCAGATTACAGCATGAAACACACATGTTAATTCCTTTCCATATTTAAACTTGTCATTTAAAATAATATATCAGAAAAAAAATTAAGATGTATTCTAAGGACAATGAAAAGACTGCTACATGACAAGTGGAAAAATTATTTGAATATTTGCTATAGTTCATTAAGAAAGTGACTAGAAAGGTATTTTCAACCATTTGTTTATTGTTCAAAGCTCACCCATGATTGGAGTCTCAAAGATTCATTCAGTTGCAGTGCACATAAGGAATTGATTAGAGTTAAATGAATAATTAGTGTCAGTGGAAATAGCCTCTGCCCAGTGATAGGGCTTTCCAGCTTCTCCAAGTTTGAAAATGTATTATGAATGAAAATGTCATGGCCACTAAATGGCTATCTGCACTTTGGCACATGTACATTTATCTTCAACTAAAATCACACCAGTGTTGTGCACTATATTCATTTCCCCCAAAAGAGATTAATCTAACAACTTTGCTGCACTTCCGTTAGTAAGATAAAGGGCAGGATTCACGAATGCTTGCATGGAGTCTAAGAGTAGTGTAAGACTCCATGCAGCCCTCGTGATCCAGGAACAGCCCTAAATTCCGGGTAAGAGACCAGCTAAAACGTCTCTTACACGGAGTGGGTGTGGATATGCTAATCACCTCACTTGCAGCCGAAAGGCTTGCAAATGAGGTAGATTAGCGATCCAGGAAGCACAAAGCAGCCCCGTGTAAGAGCCGTTTTAGCTGCAGAAATGTACTCAGTTGACAACTGAGTACGTTTCTGCAAAAAACACAATGGAGCCATGTCAGCTCCAAATAAAGGGTGCATATGTGTCAAGCAGCATGCCAATGGCCAAATATGTGGCCATTGGCAAGGTAACCCGATGCAAATATGATTAATAAATATTTTTTTTTTTTTGGCGATCGCCGATGTTTAAACGCAGCGCAGCCCCGCGCAAACGGGCTGCGCTGTATAAAACATAAAAATGAAGGTTATAAACCCACAAATGTGGGTTTTATGCAATATATGGATTTACAATGCAGGGACCAGCAGACCAAAAACAACATGGCCAACATTTAGTGGTAGCTAAGGGGGGAAGCTGAGTCTAAGACATGTAACTAAGCATTAGTAGGCAATCTGATGTAAATGAGTGTTAGGATACTGAATTCCACTGTCACATAGCAAATGAGCACATTCTGAGTAGTGTAAGAGATACATAAGGGGGAGAAATAGAGTAGGAGATAGGTGACATCACAGAGGGGAATGGCAGAAGGATATGCAGTTCATTGGAGGTCAGTGTTACATGACAGATGTCAGACACATATCATGGAAAGAGGAGTGCCACAAGATAAGCATGGGAAAGTCAAGAAATGGAAGGTGTACACTGTTGCTTATACCAAAGTTTCTTGCTGGGCGTGCATGCGCATGTGTGCGCACCATGAGCCGCTAGTAGGGCAGTGTGCATGCGTGTAAGGCAGACTGAGCATGTGGGAGCCTGTGGCAGACGTGTAAGACTGTTTGCACTGGTGTGCATGCGTTTTAACCAGAATAAGCAGATTCTGAACCGTGTAAGCATGTGTGTGCGCATGTAAGCCACTGTAAGCATGTTTCTGCTGGTATGCACGTTGCTCCCCCCTGAGGAAACAGAAAGGAAAAAGGAAGCAACAGAATTAGTAGGAAGCTAGCAGGGAATACTGCTGAAGCTAGCAGGTGAAAACAATTAGAAGCAGGCAATTACACAGGCAGAATAGTAGCTCAGCCAAGCACTTAAAACTCTGCAAACAGCAGTGCAGGATGTTTCTCTCAAGAGACACTGCAAGACAGGAGTAAGCTATTAGAACTGAAAACTGAAAAAGCTGAACTCAGAGCAGAAATGCTAGGGGCTGCCATAGCTGTCATAAGGAGACATAGGCTACTTGCTGAGGGTGGTGACAGTGCAAATGGTGCCAGACAACCCACAGTGAGGAGACGGAGAAGAGTGTACAGGCCCAGGGTCACCTACCATGGGTTACATGAGCTGGAGATAGTAGAGCACTATAGAGTGGACAGAGACCTCCTGCAGCAACTTGTCGAGCTGTGCAGGCCATGCCTCACACACAGAACCAACAGAGGGGAACCCATCCCAGTGGAAACCAAGGTATGTGTTGGCCTAAGAATACTAGCAACAGGTACCTTCCAGAGACCACCTGGTGATATGATGGGGATATCACAGGCATCAGCCTCCAGGGTACTGCACCAGTTCCAGGATGCCATGTCAGCACATGTCGGTGATCATGTATATTTCCCCAATGCCCATGAGGTATTGGCCAGCAATATGCGTCTCTTCCAGCAAATAGCAGAATACCCTGAGGTAGTGGGTGCAATAGACTGCACGCACATACGCATCAAAGGAACTGTGGAAAACATCGAGATGGACACTAACATCAACGCGGAGCGTATAACTGCACAGCAAGTAAGAAGTAAACGAGGAAATACTCATCCTACTTCCGCTGGTCCCGACGGAGGTTTCACTTTCAATAAATGGACTAACAAAGGGTTTTCCTTTGGACAAGGTACTGTTTACACTAGCGAAATTTCAAATAGCAATTTGGAAACAAAGCTTAAAGAATTTAACAATAAATTGTATTCATACAAATCAACTAAGCTTGAAATAGATTACCTCACTGAATGTTTGAATGTGAAAAGAGTCCCTAAGGGACTACGCATTGTAAAATTTCCTAACAATGCTGCCCCTGGCAGTGAATTACATGAAGAACTAGTGGCCCTGTTCAATAGAACGGGACTTGAAATGTTGGGGTTAATGATTAAGGATTATGAGGTTAAAGCCTCACTTTTGCTTGATGAAGTTAATGTATTGAATAATAATATTGTTAAAGATACAATGTTTAGCAGTGTAAAAAAGGATTATGACACCACATTTAATGAGATTGATAATCACTGTGTCAGGATTGTTAATAGAAAAATAAAAAAGTTGGAGCGTGACCTACACGAGTACAGCACAGGACAGGCATACAAGTTTTATGGAAGAAGTAGATGGGGAAAAGATCAGAACCATAACAGCAATGTAGACAATGAACAAGACAATGTTTTTAACGAAGGGGGAGATGACCAGGGACCTAGAAGAAGTGAGAGATTGGCACAAAAGCAGAACTTATTACCTAACCAGATTAGGGCAGGCCAACAGGATTTTCAATATGGCCAGGGGAGACAGAGGAACAGAATAGGGAGTGCACTTACCAGGAGATGGAATCCCCCAAGGAGGTAATAATAGACAAAGCAGACTATGAAACACCTGAAAATGGTGTCACACGTAACTTAAGTTGCAAAGTAGTGAAGGAAGGCAATTTCTCTATTTTTAACTATACGGAAAGTGAAGTTAGTAGTTTATTTTTCGAAGTATTTACCAAAGGTCTTCACTTTGTGCCACATAATACCATCAATGTACCTAAGACAATACTGGATTTGAAACTTTACACAAGGCGACTGAATTTAGCAGTGAATTTGAAAGGCAAAGTACTAGATAACAACAAGCTGTATAGGAAAAGTACGTGGAACCCCCCACTTCACCCGGTTATTAGAACATTCGAGGAATTAGTAGAAATAGAAATTCGGAATGTAAATACGGAAAAGAGTTTAGAAATTAGTAACTTTTCTGAGGAATCTTACCAACTGATTAAGAAATTAAATAGTGAAGGTATTAGGGTGATGAAAACTGATAAAGGCGGGGGCGTAGTATTAATGTATCAGCATGACTATACAGCTGCCCTACATTCGCATTTACACAACAATGAGCAATACAACCAGGTATCTATTAATGAAAGAAATGTTGCATACGCCAAAATTAAGTACAAGCTAGAGGACAATTTATATCAAGGAGCAATAAATGAACAGTTGTTCAATTATCTGTTGGTCCCCAAACCAGTTACCCCCATCATTTTCGGTATTCCCAAGGTACATAAAGGGCTACAACCATTAATATTTAGACCTATTGTAGCTGGTGCCAAGGGAATTACTGAACCACTAGGAAAATTTGTGGATGTAATATTAAAAAAGTACACAACAACTTTGAAATTTCTATGTAAAGATTCCTGGGAATTTCTGCGTAGTGTTAAAAAAGAACTTTTCAATGAAACCAACTATATGGTCACAGTGGACGTGGTTGAACTATTTCCAAGCATCCCGCACGAGATTGGCTTGGAATGGTTCAATGAAATGTTAGCCGAAAATTCTAAGTTAGGTGGCAAAATAATAGCACTACTTGTGGAATTTATGGAAATCATTTTGAGTAACAATTTTGTATATTTTTGTGGAGAGCTATTTAGGCAAAAAAGGGGAGTAGCTATGGGGACCCCTTGTGCCTCTGCGTATGCTAACATTGTGTTAGGGTATTGGGAGTCTAAATACATATTTAACACAAAATGGGTAGAACACCTAACACACTACCGACGTTACTTGGATGATATATGCATTTTTTGGAAGGGCAGCAAGGAAGAATGTGAGCAATTTATTGAATACATTAATAATAGTACCAATTTTCTTAAATTCACATGTAACATAAAAACTGACAATTTACAATACCTAGATGTAGATTTGTGGAAAAACACAGAGAACAATTGTTTCATGTCCAGGATTTACCGAAAAGATAGTTATTCCAACATGTTCCTGCACTATAACAGTAACCATCCTTTATATCAAAGGAAAGGAATTATCAAAGGACAGATAATTAGAGCAGCAAGAATATGTAGTGAGGAAACCTGGTTTGAAGACGAATGTTTGTTTTTAATGAAGTTATTCCAAGAAAGAGGCTACCCAAAACAGTTAATAGAGGTAGTAACGACAGAAGTGAGAAGTCAAAGAAAAGAAAGGTACTTCCCTTTATTAGGTGAAGAGCGTAGATATGAAAGTAAGAAAATGGACAATGGATCAAAAGAGAATGAATGCCTTTTTGTTCACACAAATTGCAACGAAAGTGTAGCGGTAGAAAGGGCGATTAACAAATACTGGCCTATAATTACTATGAACGAAGAGTTTAAAAAACTGCTTGGGGGTAAACCACAATTTATTAGAAGGCGTAATAGAAACCTAAAGGAATTATTGGAAACAAACCCTGATGTAGGGCAAAGTGGAATGACCCAAAAGATTGGGACATTTAAATGCAATAGTTGCTAGCAGTGCCCTAATATTATGAATAAAAAAGGGTTCTATTTGAAGTCAAGGAAAACATATATAAAATCTCCTGGGTACTTCAATTGCAAAGCTAAAGGAGTAGTATATCTTGGTTTATGTCAGTATTGCCAAAGTTTTTACATTGGAAAAACAGAGAGAACACTGGCAAAACGAATATACGAGCACCTTTACGATATTAGTAAAAGTAAAGAAACAAATGCCTTCTATAAACACTCCTTAGTATGTGAAAGAATGAAGATAGAATTTATGGTATTAGAACAGGTAAACATCAACCCCAGAGGGGGTGACTGGGAAACATCATTAGAGTTCAAAGAACTGCTTTGGCAGATAAGATTAGATGCGGCCAAAACTCCAGGTCTAAATGGAGCTATTAGTATTGGTAGCTTGTTAAAAATTAGAAGAGCTAAGCTATAATACAATAAAATGTAACATATTACAAAACCATTTTTACAATACTAAAAAATGGTTAATAGCAAAGAAAAGACATACAGTTTGGGTCCCTGGCCATATTAGATGCAGTTAATAGAGGGTTGACCAAGATGTTAGCAACCTCAGCCGGATACAGTACAGTGACGAGTTGTGGCAAATGAATGTGTCCACCTAAGTAGGATAGAAAGAATGAAGAAGGTATAGTCACATACATACTTCTTTTATGTTCTTTGTGCAGACATACATACATTTTGCATAAATTTTATACATATATTTGTTGTCAAAAGCGGTTCTCAGCATAATTAATTTGCAGACATACAATAAGGCATACCATATATGCAAAAGGGACGGGGTACTATAGTTATTAAAATATGAAGTATCTGTATATTCTTTGTTCTGCATATGCTGATTGATTTGCAACTTGTTAATGAAATGACTAGGAGGCTTAAAAACAATCGAATCTGCTTTTGCCATAAGGCGTTATATATATACTGTTTAACACTGTTTAATATGGTTTTTAGAATGTATGGTTTTTAATATGCATTTTTTAAAGACAATTAATATTTAATTATTTAATGTTTAATTTTAGATATGCATTTAATATTAATATGAACTACAGATGAGATATGATATAAAAAATACAACAATAATTAACACTATTAGTTCGTATTAGTATAAAAAAGGATTCTTTTGCTTTAAATGCAGTGTAATTTACAACTAATTGATTATCAATCAAGTAATTAAGTAGGGCAGAAATAATATAAAAGAAGCTGCCTAGGAATGAATTAAATGTCTTGATAAAGCCTGGGAGGGCCTGGGTGAAAGCGCTTGACGGGATATTTGGATTTACTGTATGTTTTTAACGCTTTTACTGGTGAAGCTGAAAATAAAAAGTTTTTGTTTCTGCACTTTGGTTTGGCACCTGGATATCCTGCTTTTTGAATTTTACCAGTTGGTGCTGTTCCTGTAAAGGAGTTTGGTGTTTGGTATACTAGCAACAGGTACCTTCCAGAGACCACCTGGTGATATGATGGGGATATCACAGGCATCAGCCTCCAGGATACTGCACCAGTTCCAGGATGCCATGTCAGCACATGTCGGTGATCATGTATATTTCCCCAATGCCCATGAGGTATTGGCCAGCAATATGCGTCTCTTCCAGCAAATAGCAGAATACCCTGAGGTAGTGGGTGCAATAGACTGCACGCACATACGCATCAAAGCACCAGCCGGTGAGCAGGGTAGTGCCTACATTAACCACAAGGGCTTCTCCTCCATCAACTGCCAGGTCATGTGTGATGCCCAGGGCATAATAATGAATGTGTGTGCTGGCTGACCTGGGAGCTACCATGATTCCCATATCTGGCATTTGACACAGCTGTACCAAACATTTGCCAATGGGGACATCCCACATGGACACCTAGTGGGGGATGCAGGTTATGCACTGGAGCCGTGGCTGATGACACCCATCAGAAATGCACACATACTTGAACAGGAATGCCATAATGAGGCACACGCACAAAAACGTAATGTAATAGAGCATGTGTTTAGGCTGCTCAAGTCATGGTTCCGGTGTCTGGGCACATCTGGTGGAGCCTTGCAGTACTCACTAACTACATGTACCCAAATTGTCATGGTATGTGCTATGCTACATAATATGATCTTGTAAAAATAGCTGCAGCAGGACCAGCATAGGGCCGGGCCAAACAGCCCCCCCACCATTGCCAAGGCCATCACAGGCGGAGCGTGACTCAGAAGAGGAACAACCTGAGCCTGCCCCAGTAGGCAGAAGGAGGCGTGCCCAGTATGCCCTGGCCTTGGCAAAGAGGCAACGCATAGCACATACACTGGCTCAGTAGGAACCCTGGGAATGATACCCCTCTCTGACTAACTCATATAATAACAGGGATGCCTAAAATGACATAACCTGCTCTCAAACATGTACAGGGAGTGTAGTATGTGCATCCAACAGAGGCAGCCCTGCAGCACCACCTGATGCATGAATGCCATGTGTTAAGCAATGTAACGCCATGTAGTATATGCACACTTGATGACCCTGACTAACATCCTACCCTCACCAAGCATGATGCCACAATATGACGATGAGATGATCAATTGCAATAATTGGCTGAGGTATTGCAGTTAGTCAAAGGGGATCCAATGTGTGCCAGCCTGGGATGACATGCTGAGCATGACATGATGCTCCACCTGCTAGTGGTGGCGTGCCCCTATCAGTCCAGGCCTTATGGATACTGGCAAAGGCTGTTGTTACCCACAGTGTGCCCTGAATAAGTAAGGCTCAAAACACAAACCCACCTCCATAGGTATCACAAGGGATAAGAACCTAGATGTAATGTTACCCAATGCCAGAAGTCTAAACAGCAAGATGCATGCAGTCTTAACTCCCCCAGTATGGAGAATGTTGATATCTGTCCTGTAACGGAAAACTGGGTCAAGGCTCACAATAGCGCCCTAACACTACCAGGTTACACCTCATACTGTGCTGTACAGCCTCAAAACATGGAACAAGGTACAAAAGGAGGGTGACTAGCAATAATTGTCAAGGATAACCACACCCCCATGTTGGTACCACAACAAGAAGCAGCATGGATTAGCCATGGTCAAGTAACAGTGGCTAAAACTGCCTCCCAGTTTATAGCCTGCTACAGACTACTGTCCTAACACCAGGAACTGCACCTGGCCTATGTTGGAATACATGAATATATCAAGCCCTCCAAACCACATTATATTGGGTGACTGAAAATACCCATACATAGACTGGGAGCATTATACTAGCTCCAACACTGTAGGACAAAAGTTCCTAGAATCCATAAACCAAAATGCCCAGGAACATCGTACCACTCCCACAAGAGGGGTAAGCATACTGGATGTGATAATCAGTAACATGGGTACTGGATGGCAAGATGAGACCATAGAGTAATCACACTGGATATACACATCCTGACCACAGTCCCTGGCCAGAAAACCACAGTGAAAAACATGTGTAAAGCAAAAGTTGCACTCCTCCAAACTGATGTGGAATCCATTAAAGGCCCTGTGCAGGTGCAAAATATGTGCCACACCTCAGAACCTGTTATACAGGCATTCCATGAACACTGCCAGGAATGCTTGGATTATGCAAACCCAAATAAAACCAAGACACAATGCCATACACGCAGGCATCTGGCATGGTGGACTCCAGCCATTACCAAACCATGCAAGAGAATGAGGAAGCTACTACATGATAGAGCAAACATAAAAAGGGAAGTAATCACTGATCAGTAGTATGGCAATAAAATATGTCCACACATACAATCCACTAAGGCCAGCTACAACAAGTTGAATCTGTGAATCTTGAGGCAATGTTACACCTGCCCCAAGTACACAGACAACCCTCAACTCCCCCCAAGAAATACAAATATATGTGAGAGATGCAACCATTTATCCAAACCGGAGGCTGAGCTCCCTCAACTCAGTACTGTCAAAACTAGTCAGGAGGAGAAGGTAACCACACAGACCACAAAGCCAGTCCCACATAGACCTATCACAACTGCAAACCAACGACATAAACACAGAAAAACATTCCCGGAGGCCCTAATTACAAACACACCACACCAACAGAGGCCTCCAAAGCAGGCACCCAAGCAACCACAACCTCCAAACATAGCACATGCAACACATGGTACACAAAGCTGGTGTGCCAAACAGTCACAGGCCAGAAGGAGAAACAACATGCCTGATACAGTTGTAATAGGTGACTCCATATTTAGACACACTGCTGTCCCGCTCACCAGACTGAACAAGGGAAAGGGTACAGTAAGCTGCCTGTAGGCTGCTACAATATGCCACATAACACAAGCACGCAGGTGACCCCAAAGCAAGTAGAAATATGATGCAGTCATTGTCCATGCTGGCGTGAATGACCTGAGATGTACCTCCCCAGACTACATGAAAAGAGACATAGATGAGCTCTCCGATTATGTAGTCCAGGCCGGTATGACACTGACCATTTGCAGCATCCTACCCTCACCAAGAATGATGCCACAGTACAAACACAGAATGATCAGCTTTAACAAGTGGCACAATTACTGGTGTCATTCCAATGGGATCCAATGTCTGTCTGCTTGGGATGTCATGCTTGACAAGCCATGCTGCTGTTCCAGGGATGGCTTGCACCTGTTATCCCTGGGCATCTGGATATTGGATAAGGCTTTTGCCACCTCCATAGAGCCTTTCGTAGGCAAGGCTGAAAAGACTAACCCACCACCCTAGAAAACATAAGTGGAAAGAAACATAAGGGTAATGCTGACCAATGCCAGACGTGTAAACCTCAATATGCATGCTCCCGGGGCCCACCCCAGTATGGAGAACATTGATGTCTGTGCAGTGACAGAAACCTGCAGCAAGCCTCCTGACAGCACACCAGCACTGCCAGGTTATACCTCATATCATGCGTTATGGCCCCAAAACCTGGACCAAAACATAAAAGGAGGGGGAGTATCCATATTCAGCACAGACACCCATATGTCCAGGTAACTGACAATGCACGAAGCATTGGAGACCACCCATGTGCAACTAACCATAGGCAAAACTGCTGTACAGTCTGTAGCATGCTACAGACCACAATCTCACACACAGGAACCCCACCCAGCCATCCTGAAGACACTGGACAGTATGAATGTCCCACCAAATACCAAACAAGGTACTCATAAATTACCACATAGGTGGTACACCATTATGTATGGAAGGAGTAATCAGGGACCTAGGGACACAAGTGGACAGTAACCTGTTATGTGACACTCACATTGCCAATGTGGCTAGGAAGACTGTCTATATTGGACACCGTATCATGAAAGGATTCACATCTACATCAACAGAGGTCATTGTGCCCCTATACTGTTCTCTTATCAGACCCATAATCTTGTACAACGCCTCATTTGGGATGTACCTTACCTGACACCTGCAGCAGTTAGAAAGACCTCAAAGGTACTTCACCAAGAGGATAAAAGGTCTCAAATATATGTCATATGCTGCCTGGCTGTAGACACCCCAGCTGAATGCAGTCACATACTGCCTACACAGAGGCGGTGTATGCCTGTTGTACAAGGCCATGTCCAACACAGGAGTAATGGACATGCTCCACCCCAGAAAACCCAAAGCCATCGGAGCTGTGAGAGTGAGAGATGTCAATCTCAACACATAATGAAATAGGATGTGCTGGAGGGACAGATACATAACCCAGAGGCTCCCTACACCCTGGAACAGAATCCCACTCCATGTTAGGCAGAGCCCCTCACTGACACTCTTCAATAGGAATCTTGCCAAGTGGATGGATGATCGTAGATGTACACTGGGGGTCTTCACTGTGTCACGTCCAGACAGAGGCACAGTAAAGTAAATCATAAATGGCCATAATATTCACATAGCAAGGGGTAGCGAAAGCCACACACACTCTGGCTAGGCTTATAAATGCCCTAGGGTGGATAGCGTAGTATGAACCTATGAACCTATGAAGATACAAATTGTACAGGACGCTAAGGATAATCACAAAGCTTTCTTAACTGATGGTAGGAACCTTGTTGGGAAGTCACAGATATGCTCTGAATCACTGAAATATTACAAACAACATACCAAACACACACACATATTGCCAACATCCAACCTGACAGGTGCAGTGCAACCCCCCCCCCCCCAGAATACAAAATATCTATCCCAGCAGACTGCTGGCCCCCTGACATTGCAGATGCTGAGGTAACAGCCAGTATCTACAAAGCAAAACACACAGCAGCAATGGTATGAGATGGTGTCATGGGCTGAGTCCAACATGGACTCCAAGAAGAATGGAATGCCAAATCACACTACTGCTCAATGTCAGCCTTACCACAGGATATGTACCCAAAGAGCAGTGTACAACAGCAGTGGTCCTTCTCAACAAAGGTGTTGCCTGAATGGATACTGCAAACTACCACCCCAGAATCCTGACATGCTTGGTCTGCACAGCTATGGAAAGGATCAGCATGTACCTCAGACATAAAGATATTGGGGATCTACTGACACTGGACCCTACCCAGTGTGGCTTTCCTAAGTGTAGATCCTGCCCCTTAAACATGTTTGACTCATCTGAAACAGTCAATAAGGTCATTGATGAGGGCAATGTGGTCCACACAGCGTAGCTGGACCTTGAAAAGGCTTCCATGCTATACCACACGTGTTCATTATAGATAAGCTCACCAGCTTAAATATAAACCCCTATGTCAGTAGAGGGGTTGCAAACCAGACCAAGGACAGAACTGACATGGTCAGACATGCTGCAGCTATGTCAGACTACAAACCAGATATAACTGGCATCCCACAAGGCTTGGTCCTGGGACCTCCCTCGTTTGGTATATATGTCCCATAGGTACAGGCCAACATGGAAGGACTGTGTCTGAACATGTTTGCAGAGGACTACAAACTGGCCACCATATGTGACCCTCCAGCTGACACAAGCATCCCACAAAAGGGCCACATAGAAACAGACAACTGGTGCCATAGCCATGTTAGCAAGCTAATTGCAGAAAAGTGTATAGTCAACCCCTGTGGATATACAGTAAGTGCCCACCAATTACCACATAGGTGTTAAACCATTAAGTACTTAACATGTAATGAGAGACCTGGGGACACAAGTTGATAGATATCCTGCATTGGACAAGCATGTGGCTGTAGTGGTTACAGAAACATACCATATACCCACCTAATCAGGAAGGTTGTCAGATCTAGATAAGGGGAGGTCATTGTGGCTCTGCAGTCATCCTTCATCAGCGTTACAATTGACTACAATAGCCCCTGTGGGATGTACCTCAGCAGACACCTCCATCAACTGTAAAGTCCCCAAAAGTACCTCACCAGGAGTATCAAAGAGCTTGAACAGATGCCATGTGTTGCCTGATTAAACAAACTGCAGCTCCACACACTGCCATACTGCCCACCCAGAGGCAAGCTGTGCCTGATGTATAAAGCCATGTCCAAGCTGGAATCAATTAACATGCTGCACCTTGTGCAATCTGAATGGCAGTGAGCTATGCACATGAGAGACCTGAGCCCCAGCACTGACATACATAGGACAACCTGTACTGAATGATCCATAACACAGAAGCCACCCCCACTCTTGAGTAAACTCCCAGTACAGGTTAGCCAGAGAGTCACTCATCGACTCTCCTCAAGAGGAATCTTGATGAGTGGATGGGAGATGGTAGGTGTACCCTGGGTATCACTGTTATGTCACGGGTAGACGGAGGCACAGTATACTAACCATGACATATGTCATGGCAAATTCCACTTACAATGTGTGTCGAAGGACAAACACACTCTCCGGCTAGCATTAGAAATGGCCTAGGGCACATTGCTAGTTTTTGCCAATGTACACCTATGTTGTGGAATACATTACCAATGTTGGACAAGCCTGGTTTAAGTAGTTCACATCTGAACATAATGCAACATGGTCAGATGTGCACAAATGGCCCCTAACCAGGCTGTTATGCTCACTATGAAAATGTAAAGCAGTGATAGGACTAAAGCCCAGGATACTGTCCACCACAGTGAAAGTACTGAACCAGTACAATATACGGCACTATAGTGTTAGGTCAGTATGAAAGGATGTTGACAACTGTATGCAAAGTATCCCATGCAAACCCTGCAGGCACAGTATAATCCCTGTTGTGTTCAGACACAAAGCAGTTGGGCAGTAACTACACAACATGACACACAACACACAACCATAAACGTGAGCTATTGTTGAAGTTCACACTCATCCACAAATGTGGTGGGCTGCAGAGTTCAACATATGGAAAGTTCACACTGGGCATGCTCACTCACTTAGGCCAAATCTCAGTTTAGCAGTTGGCCACACATATCTGGTATTTGTACGTGTTATTCCAGGAACCAACCACATTACAGCAATCTGCCCAGTGCACACAGTTAAATGACTACAGAGACATACATGATATAGTGGATCCCTCTCATATTCAAACATCTTCCACAGATACACAAGTTGTTCAGAGAAACAGGGAATGCTATGGCAATAAAGACCTGCAAACAGTCTATCAGCAACAGATATTGTGCATCTGACAATTAAACATATGGGTGTAGAGGTCAACACTAGGTTGTTTACCCTAGAGAATGACAGCTTAGCCAGAGTGTGCTTGGCGTCTGCCTCCCCAGTACAGTAGGCTACTGTGCCACTGTAAAGTAGGTCACATAAGGCACCGTGTGAGGCTAGTGTGTTGCGCCTCTGTCAAGCAGGGACACAGTGGAGATCCCAGGGGTTGAATTTGCTAAGCCACATCCATGTTGTTGGTGTGTGCTGGAAGAGGGTTGGTGAGGACCTCTAACAGTAAGTGGGCATCAATAACAGACTGAGGGGAGCCTTATTTGTATTGTCTGGACAATTTCACTGTCAACACTTTGTCGTGATGATTATGAGGGATTGAAGTGCCGTGCCAGTACTGTTCAGAGATGTCCTCCCTCTGTGGGCTACTGCTCTGCAATGTATTAGCTCATTCTGTCTGTTGGACAGCTCATATATGGCTGGTGTACACCTGACAGGTGTCCTGTTGTGGAGCAGTCATGGGTATATTTGGGATAGCATTATCAATGCAAACCTTCCACATGCTCATAGAATGCAATTGTCAAGGGTTATGCAGAGTGGCCTGTATACTCCCCCAGCATGGGTCCTTTGAAGTCTTCCACCCCAGTCCTCACAAGTGTAAAGTCTGATTTTGATAAATACACTTTTTTTGCAGTGACAACCTTGCCTGGGGGTGGGGATGGGATATGGATGTCCAGGGAAAGGTGGGTATGGTCAGATATCAACAATGGTGGTCTACCTCTGGTGTGGAACAGTGAGTACCCATGTTACAGATGGTCAGGTGAAATATGTATTCCCCCTTGTAGCTGTGGTGAGTGGTTCTGCCATAGCACATGGACTCACAAATTGTAGTGGCTGTAGGGTAATGTTGTAGAGGCCTGAGTAGTTCCCACACACAATATACCTGTACCTGATGTTAACAACTGGAATGGCGTATGTGAACACCTGCATATCTTGGCACTGTTCCCAGGGAAGCAAAGTGTGTGTCCTGGATGTGGGACAGGTGGTCCGAACTGGTTGTGTTGTGTGTTACAGGTCCTGTGGTCACAAAGCATGGTATAGAACATAACCTGCCAGTGCGATGTGCATATCTGACCCTGAAGTAGGTGGCTGCAAATGCATTTATATGCTATCCCCCACCTGACAGGTAGTGCTAGATGTACATACCTCTGTAGAAATAATGATATCAGCACCCTATAAATACTGCAGGTGCAAAACAGATGCCCAGTAATTCGGATAGTGCGTTCGGCTAATGCATCTCCCTCAAGTATCATAATATAGTTAGGTAGGGGTTTAAATCCTACGAATGCTCAGTGGGTGTGGGTGAGCTGGGTTGGTGTGTGTGCAAGTCTGTGTGAGGCAAATGTCCCTTTTGGCAACTGGGAAAACACACTACAGGATGCACATTCCCCTTTCTAAACACTGATGATGTCAGCACCCTATAAGTAAAGCAGGAGAAGTGAAACGTCCCAGTAATGCGAATAGCGCGCTCTGCTCATGCGTCCGTCTGGAGTATCATAACATAGTTAGGTAGGGGTTTAAATCCTGCAAATGCTCAGTGCGGGTGGAGGAGGGTTAGTGTGTGTGCAATTCTGTATGAAAGAAATGTCCCTTTTGGCAACTAAGATAACACACTACAGGATGCACATTCCTCTTTCTAAACACTGATAATGTCAGCACCCTATAAGTACAGCAGGAGAAGAGAAACATCTCAGTAATGCGAATAGTGCGCTCCACTGATGCATCCGTCTCGAGTGTCATAACACCGTTAGATAGGGGTTTGAATCCTGCAAATGCTCAGTGTTTATAGAGGGGGGTTAGTGGGTGTCCAATTCTGTATGAAAAAAATGTCCCTTTTGGCAACTAGGAGAAGACACTACAGGATGCACATTCCCCTTTCTAAACACTGATGATGTCAGCACCCTATAAGTACAGCAGGAGAAGAAAAACCTCCCAGTAATGTGAATAGTGTGCTCTGCTAATGCGTCTGCCTTGAATGTCATAACATAGTTAGGTAGGGATTTAAATCCTACAAATGGCAAGTGCGTGTGTGTTTAGATGTGGGGGATTAGTGTGTGTGCAATTCTGTGTGAGGGAAATGTCCATTTTGGCAACTAGGAGAACAGACTACAGAACGTACATTCCCCTTTTTAAACACTGATGATGTCAGCACCCTATAAGTACAGCAGGAGAAAGAAAACCTTTCAGTAATGCGAATAGCGTGCTCTGCTAATGTGTCCGTCTTGTGCTTCATATCATGGTTAGGTAGGGGTTTGAATCTAGCAGATAGCAAGTCTGTGCAGGGGGGAGTAGAAGTAGGGAGTGTGCAATTACATGTGTGAGAAAACTGACCCTTTTGCCAACCAGTACAACACACCAGCTGCTGCATATTCCAATCTCTACACAGAGATGATGTCAGCACCGTACAAGTACAGCGGAAGAGGGCAAATCTCCCAGTAATGCAAATAGCATGCTCTGCTACTGCGTCTCTCACTACTGTCATAGTGCAGTTAGTTATGGCTTTGAATTCCACACATGCCACGTGTGTTTTGTTCATGCAGAATGCCCATGTGTGTGGGTTGTTGTTTACAATAATGCATGACATCGATTAAACCAGTAATGGCAATGGACACAGATGATGTATGTGTGTGCCAAATACACATATGTACCTGTGACCTTCAATAGTTCCCATGTCTGACGCCTGCCACATGTGAATACATGGTATTTGCACTGGATAACATTATGACTGTGGCTTTCTGTGCAGGTGTTGCATGTGGTATGTGTATATACAGTGTGAGATGTATATGGTATCATCCTAGCAGCGAGGGATACACATCTGGTCTGGGACATATAGTCTACATGTTGTTGATGAACAGGTGCTGCATGTTTTCACCTGTTGTGGGAGTGGTAACAAGTTGTTCCATAGCAATGCAGTGACTACATGCTAGGAACCTTTCAGCTAGGGTGTTGTAGCTACAGTAATTCATCAGCATTCAGTAATACGTCAGCATTCCTGGTGAGGGTATGATGCCAACCAAGGTCAGGGTCATACCAGCCTGTGCCACATGCTCAGAGAGCCCTTCCATGTTCCCTATCATGTAGTCCAGGGAGGTACATCACAGGTCAGCCATAGTGGCATGGACATTGACTGAGTCATATGTGTCCATGCCTCTGACTGACCTGTATGCTTGTGTTATGTGGTGGACCATAGTGCCCCACGGGCATATCACTGTGACCTTCACCTTGTCCAGCCTGGTGAGCGGGACCTCACTGTACCGGACAATAAAGGTACCTAACACAACTGTAGCAGGTGTGTTGTCTAGCTGTACAGGCTGTGACTGTTTGGCACACAGGATTTGTGTGCTATGTGATGCACGTGCTGCGTTCCGGCTTAACGTATGCATGTGTGCCAGCTGCAGAGGTGGCTGCTGCTCAGGCAGGATGCTATTCTGAGGCTCCACGAATGGCCCAGTGTGTTCATGTGTTTGGATTGCTGTCAGTGTAGGTCTACATCAGACCAGTATTGTAGTCACTGTAGTATTTCATGCCACCTGACAGGTTATGCCAGTACTGGGTTCAGAGTGCTTAGTCCCCAGTTTGGCTATGTGGTTGCATCTCATACATGTGTTGTACGTCCATGTGTAGGGGAGAGGGTTGACTGTGTACATGTGGCAGCTGTGACATTGCCACATGACCCACATATTCCACAACCGTACCATAGAGGTGACTGACAAGTGACCTTTGCACATGCTACCATAGTATTGTGATTGCCATGGTGATTAACAGCACATAGGGCCAATGGGGAACAAGGTACATAGGTTCATAGTTTCATAGGTTCATAGCTTCATACTAGGCTATCTGCCCTAGGGCATTTATAAGCCTAGCCAGAATGTGTTTGGCTTTCGCCATCCATTTTAAATTTATTTTGCTATGCCCTTTTCCGAGGTTAGTATACTGTGCCTCTGTCTAACAGTGACACAGAAGTGATACCCGGGGTAAACCTACGATCTCCCATCATCAAGATTCCTCTTGAAGAGAGTCAATGAGGGACTCTGCCTAACCTGGACTGGGATTTTATTCCAGAGTGAAGGGAGCCTCTGGGTTATGAATCTGTCCCTCCAGCATGTCCTATTTATTTCAATGCTGAGGTTCAAGTCTCTCGAGTGCGTAGCTCGATGGGATTTGGATTTTCTGAGGTACAGCATGTCCATTAATTCCGGGTTGGACATGGCTTTATACGTCAGGCACAGATCGCCTCTGAACAGGCGGTATTGCACTGAGTAGAGGTGGAGTTTGTTTAACCGGGCAGCATATGGCATCTGTTTGAGCCCTATGATCCTCTTGGTGAGGTACTTTTGGGGTCTTTCCAGTTGCTGCAGGTGTCTGGTAAGGTACATCCCAAAAGGGGCATTGTACTCAATTATGGGCCTGCTGAGGGATGAGTAAAGAGGGATGATGACCTCCCCTGATCTAGATGTGAATCCCTTCATGATTATGTGGGCTCTATAAAATGTATTTCTAACCACTTTGGCCACGTGGTTGTCAAATGAGAGATTGCTATCAACTTGGGTCCCCAGGTCCCTAATTACGTCTTCTGTACTTAATGGATTACCACCTATGTGGTAATTTGTGGGCACTTTGTTTTTGCCAAAGGGGATGACTATACACGTTTTGGCATTTAGCTTGAGGCCATGGCTCTGGCACCAGTTGTCTGTTTCTATGAGGCCCTTTTGGAGGATGCTTGTGTTGGATGGAGAGTCAATTATGGCACCCAGTTTGCAGTCATCTGCGAACTTGGTCAGCCACAGTCCTTCCGTGTTGGCCTGTACCTCCGAGAAATATATACCGAACAAGAGAGGTCCCAGGACTGAGCCTTGTGGGACACCACTTGTAACTGGTTTGGAGTCTGACATGGCTCCAGCAATTCTAACCATGTGGGTTCTGTCCTTGAGCCAGTTTGCAATCCATCTAGTGACATAGGGGTTTATATTTAAGCTGGTGAGCTTATCTATAATGCCCGAGTGGGGTATTGTATCGAAGGCTTTTGCGAGGTCCAGGTAGGCTGTGTGGACCACCTTCCCCTCGTCAATGGCCTTGGTGACTGTTTCAAAGAAATCAACCATGTTTAAGAGGCAGGATCTGCACTTAACAAAGCCGAACTGGGTAGGATCCAGTGCCTGTAGGTCCCCAATATCTTTATTTATGAGGTCCATGATGATCCTTTCCATAGCTTTGCAGACCAAGCTAGTCAGGCTTATGGGACGATAGTTTCCAGGATCTGTTGAGACACCACCTCTATGGAGAGGGACCACTGCTGCTGTACGCCACTCTTTGGGCACATATCCTGTAGTAAGGCTGAGATTGAACAGTAGTTTTATGTTTGGGTTTAGCTCTTCTTGGAGTTCATGTAGGACACAGCCCGGGACACTGCCTGGTCCCATTGATGCTGTGTTTTTTGCTTTGGAGAGGGCGGCTCCAACCTGAGCATCTGAGATGTCAGGGGGGCAGCACTCTGCTGGTATAGATATTTGCCCTTTTGTTGTGAAGGGGGGAGAAGTTTGCGCTGAACCTGTCAGCTAGGATGTTGGCAATGTCTGTGGGTTCGGTGTATTTCTTGTCAATTTGGACTAATTCTGAGCATATCTGGGAATTACCACCCAGGTTCCTAACATAACTGAAGAAAGCCTTGTGATTATCCTTAGTGTCCTGTGCAATTTTCTCTCGAAGCTGGCCTTAGACAATTTTATGAGTGCCCGTAGTTTTTTGCTAATACTGATCAGTGATGCCTTCCCTTTTTGGGATTTTTCTCTATCATTTAGTAGCTTCCTCCTTCTATTGTATAGTTTGTTTATGGCTGGGGTCCACCAGACAGGACGTCTGCCTTTGGAGGATTGGGTCTTGGTTTTATTTGGGATGGCATGATCCATGCATTCCTGAAGGTGTTCATAAAATGCGTTTATAAAGGATTCTGCGGTCTGGGCCGTATTTTCCACAGGCCCGGGGGCTTTGAAGGATTCCACCTCGGTTTTGAGGAGTGTGAAATTTGCTTTAGAGAAGTTTTTCACTGTGGTTTTCTGGGCAGGGGGTGGGGTCGAGATGTGAATATCCAGTGAGATTAGTTTATGGTCTGATCTTACCAGTGAGGGATACACTTCTGGTCTGGAGCATAGAGTCCCCATGTTGGTGATGATCCGGTCCAGTATGTTGTCCCCTCTTGTGGGAGTGGTAACAAGTTGTTCCATAGCATTTGAGTTTATAAATTCTAGGAACCTTTGGGCTAGGGTGTTGGAGCTAGAGTAATGCTCCCAGTCTATGTTTGGGTAGTTGAAGTCGCCCAATATAATGGTGTTTGGAGAGACCTTCATATTTTCCATTGTTCTCAGGAAGGCCGAGTGGTGTTCCTGGGTTTGGGAGGGTGGTCTGTAGCAGGCTATAAACTGGAAGGTAGTTTTACCCACTGTTAGTTTCACATGGATAGTCTCTGATGCTTTGTGCTTTGCCACCAACCTGGAGGTGTGGGTATCTTTGATGAATATCGATACTCTCCCTCCTTTTGTGGTTCGGTCCAAGTTTTGGGGCTGAAAAGCATGGTATGAGGTATAACCTGGTAGTGCCGGGATGCTCTCAGTAGCCCTGAACCAGGTTTCTGTTACTGCACATATATCGATGTTCTCCATGCTAATGAGAGTTTCGAGTGCGTGCATCTTGAGGTTTAGACTTCTGGCGTTGAGTGGCATTACTCTTAGTTTCTTATCCCTTGTGATACCTATGGAGGTGGGTTTGTCCTTTGAGCCTTGCCTAAAAAAGGTACTATGGGGGTAGCAAGAGCCTTTGCCAATATCCGAAAGCCCAGGCGTGACAGGTGCAAGCCGTCCCTAGCGAAGCAGGTGATTCAACAGAAGGTGAGTATGTGAGGGTGTAGTGCCTGTGATTAGTTAGCACTGGCATATATGACTGCTCACGTGGACAAATGCCAGGTAAGTCATTTGCAATGTGTCACAGGCAACGTACATGTGAACAGGACAAACAGTGACGTTCTGTCAAGTGAGACATGGACATACATATAGTAAACTATGCAGATGTCACTAGGAGTCCACAGAAGCTCTGTAAATCTGCATTGCAGGTGGGATCAGTGTTCTAGGGTAACTGCAAGCAAACATGCATGCAAACAAAGCTACAGTAAGCAGGGCTGCATGTAGTCCATTGTACAACAAACTAGCTGTACCACTTCCAGCAGGTAACAGTGCAAATATGCAGGCACTATACACATGTACATGGAAATACACAGGTCAGATGGCTAGGGTCCAGTCTCAGCGCACACAAATGTACAGACAATGTACTGTCAGGATGTACAATAACTGTATGGAAACCCAGGTGCTCATACCTGCAGTAATACACATGTCAAATAACAGACACTGAGCCTTCACTCAGTGGTTCCATACTTAGTAGGATGTATGCTACCTGGCCTGCCACCACAGTATCCCTGACATTTATGGGGACTCTCCCTCCTGTGAAAGTTAGTTTTGTGTGTTAGGGCTGTCTAGCATGGTATGAGATGTGAGCTTGCACTGCTAGGGTGCTCCTGTGTGTCCTGTACCAGTCGTGTAGTACTGCACACATATCGACATCCTCAAACATCCGCATTGCAGAGTCCAGTGTGGGCAACATGCCACTTGCAGTTTACATGTCCATCATTGCATATCAATACTTTCATTACCTTATCCCCTGTACTACCTATGTATGTAGCCTTCTGTTGACATCCTTACCACCAGTATGCCAACATGTGCAGATGATACACTATGGTATTTACCATGGGTGTAAACAACAGTACAAGACAATCATACCCTTACTGCATCAGGCATGCTGGGATATACCCACAATTATATCAGCACACAGTATTGTTAACAACATGATACTATTACTACACGTCTATGTAGTCACCCTGTGCATCAGCAACATGTTAGCCTGTACCTGCACTGATGTTACAGTTTGCAGAAGGTGGCACAGTTTCATCATATGCACAGGGTGTGAACTTGGTATGCCTGAGTCTGCCACTGATACCACCAATTGACATGTATGTGTATGTGTGTTGGTGAGGGACAGCAGTACAAGGTGGGGGAATGTTGATGCAGTGTGTGCGTGTATGCGGTATCCTAGGTGTTGTCAATTCGCATGTGTGTATGGATGCACACAGTTCCACCTCGTGGCTGCCATATACTGGTGTTTGTGGACAGCCACAGACTGTACCTGCCAGGTCATACAGATCAGTGTCTCTGGCCACAGACACGGTACCTGTGCCTTGCAGAGGTGCTACGCACCGTATCCGGTACCAATCCAGACTGGGTACTGTCATCAGAAGCAGGTGTTCATTGACTGGACACAGATCCCTGTCGGGCCTGTCCAGAGCCATGTGCGCGTGGTCTTGTGGGGCGGTCTGATGACAGCACAGACCCAGCATTGCTGGGCTGCTGCTGGCACTATGGGGGCAGCTGTGGCCCTGTTGTCGTCCACGACGACTGCCAGCTGCTGCTGGTGCTGGCATACGCCCACGTTGACGTCTCAACCATCCACCATCGCCCTGGCTCATGGACATGTAGTTGTGGAACTGATCTAATATGTCCCCACAATGTCTGTCTATGACATCGGTGAAATTACGGATGGCAGCCGCAATGTCATGCATACTGTCAGTCATGGCTGTGTGACATGCTGTCAGCTCCCTCAGACCCTGTCGGGTGTACCGTTCCATACATGACTGTGCCTGCATGACAGACTGAAACATAGCTGAGGTTGTAAGACCTCTGTGGGCACATCTGACAGGGGCAGTACGCCCACGGATGCTCCCAAGAAAACCCCTGGACATCTGTCTGTGTGGTACCATCTCAGGGCCATGCCCATGGCTGCTGTGTGGGGAAGCATGTGCCACAGATACCACATTACCCTGGTCAATGCCCACTGTATCCTGTCCATCACCTAAGGACACTGGTGACAAAGGGTGTATTGGCAGGATAACTGTGCGCATTGATGGGGTTGACAGCTGTGTACTGTCAATTGGCTGACCAATGACGAACCCTGGCATACCTTCCTGTGCCATTACACAGATGTCATCATTATCAGAACCTGTGGCACCTGATTCAGGTTCCCTGCTGCATGACACCAGAGCAGCACCAGGACCTGTGGGAGGGAAACAGGAAACACAGTTTGCAATGTCTACACAATGTTACCAGTGATGCACACATGCACAGGTGCACACATGCACACATGCACAGGTGCACACATGCACACATGCACAGGTGCACACATGCACACATGCACGCAGTTGCACACTTGCACACTACTCAGTATGCGAGATATCAACACACAGACAAAGACACACCTGCATGCATACACAAAGCACTACTCAGTGAGCCTAATATTACTATTACTATCAAGACTATTAAAGGTATTGTTAATACACACTCACCAGCATGGATAGGCTGCATTGCTGTTACACCGGAGGGACCTGCAGAAGTGAGGAAATTAATGTCAGTGGGCACAACTGTGCCATTGTTACTGAGTATGAAACAGGTAAGTAGTACAACAGTCGCCTTTCACAGGTCAGCTGTTGATATTGAGAATATTACACTTGCACATTAAATACTATGATGACAGCTACAAACCAAGGACACACCTCACACATGCATTAACTACCAGTGTACACAACAGTCAACTATACATATGGCATATTACGTGCACGCTCGTAGTCTTGCTGCTGTGTGGCTCCAGCCTCCATCATAATGCAGGTCTGCTGCTGATGTTGTTGTTGGCAGGCTGGAGCCACAACACTTATGAGTAGTCCCTCCAGTCTGGTGAGTGGGGGATGTGTAGCTACCCCACCACCTGTGGCAACCTGTTGCCTGTGGATATCCGACGCACGCTGACGGACATTTCTGATTAAATCACTGCAGTGATGTCGTACCTGCTCATATGGCCTATTATGCGTGCCTATGTCATTTACCCGATGGACCAGGTCTTGCCACAGTGCAGCCCTCTCCTGCTGATTCTGGCTGGTGCGGGAAAAGAGTATTGCATAATCCCGCACCAGGCTCTGGTGTATCTCCTCATCCTCAGCTGCAGAGTACGCTGGATTGCGCTGGTGAGCCATGGTCCTGAAAAAGGAAATAACATGATATTAGCAAAATATGTCAGCAGAATTTGGCACACATACTACACATGCTACTCGACTGTTGTGATACAACATATCTCACATATATAGCATCTGTCTGTCTATTGGTGGATACACATGTAAATGGCCAGGTATCAGTGCTCAGCCAACAACTGTGCAACAGTACCTGGCACACTCCATACGACATACTACCAAACCCCAGCAGTCAGAACACTGATTCAGGTCCAAAGCACCTCCTCACTCTGGGGGTTTGTATCGAGGTACTGTATGGGGTACATCATCAACTACTGTGAGCTGACCACAAACTAATTGCCCTGGATATACATATCCCACCTCCACCACCAGCACAAACGACTACAGTGAATAACATTTCAAATGCAAACTTTACACTTTGTAACACTGACATGGTATCCTTTAAGCCCACTGGGCCAGTGGAAGACACAACCCACAATGCTGACCCCTTCACAAATGATTTCTACGGACATCTTCGAGAATGCATGGATCATGCAATCCCATATAAGACCAAGACACTCTCCACAAAGGGACAGCATCCTGTCTGTTGGACCCCAGCCATACACAGATTGTATAACAAAAGATGGAAGCTACTGCAAGACAGAGCATAATTCCATAAAGGGAAGGCATGTCTGATCAGCACTAGTAAGGAGCTATTTTCTCTCATACAAACATTCATGGGCAACTTTGAGAGGGAAATCAATGGGAACACTACAGATAACCACAAGGCCCTCTTCAGTTATGTTAGCAACCTGGTCAGAAACCCTCCAATATGCTCATAGTTAGTACACAACAACAAATAATTCACTGAACCCACAGATATTGGCAACATTGTGGCAGACAGGTTCAGTGCAGGTTTCCCCCCTCCCTCTCCCCCAAACTAAGACATACTTATCCCAGCTGACTGTAACCTCCCTGTCATCACAGATGTCCAGGTGAGAGCCACCCTCAGAAAAGCAGAAAACATAACATGAATGGGACCTGATGGTATCCCTGGTTGCATGCTACATGAACTCCAAGAGGAGCTAAACACACATATAGAAGTGCTATGTAACACTAGCCTGACTACAGGATATGTACCTGTACACTGGTGTACAGCAGCAGTGGTTACACTCCATGAAGGAGGCACCTCTATATACCAATACAATACAACACAATACAATACATTACAATACAATACAATACAATATGCTATTGCCCCTGGGACTACAGCAGCATACTGTTCTGCTACCCTGACCATTGTGACACATGTGATATGATGGTACCTGCTCCTGTCAAACAGTTACACAGGATGACTCATATGGCATATTACCTATCTGACTAACATTCAGCAGGGGTATGTGTGACATGTACTCATGGGGAGTCTTGCTTCTTAACGCTGTGTGGTTTATTGCAGGGTATGTCTTATCTGTGAGTAGGAACCTGTACCTCCGTCATGTGCTCTCTACTGCAGTGTCACGGACGACACACAGCAGTCATTTAGGTTGTGGATGTTGTGAGGTGTCACTATGGTTGTTGGACATCTGTCATGGGTGTGACTTAAGTATGTAAATCCAGGAGTGGTAACCTCTATGTGGGTACTATGTGTGTACTCTGTGGTGTTGTCAGTCACTGTGCATTGGTAATGTGTTTGAGTGCATTGTCACAGTGTTGTACATGTCACTGTGTCCTTCTCCATTTCTGTAGCTGTCATGTAAGGTACATACCGTGGCAGCCATTGTGTGGTGTGGAGGGGTACACTGACCTACATGTCCATAACTGACACACCATGTCTGCTGACACATACCATGTGCAGGTATTCCAGGAATAGTGTGCCACTGTGAATATCACTGGGGGGGCTATTGTACACATTTATGACCCTGTTCACCCCTGACACATGCAGTGGTGGGCAGCCAATCACATATCTGGTGGTTACTGGTGTAGGTGATTTGAAATGGGGTATGGTACTCCAGTTTTGACAGTGGTGTTCACTCCATGCCTTTGTCACCAGGCACCTGTTGCAATACATATGTACACATGTGCCTCACTCAGAATATATATACATCTCTCTCTCTCTCTCTCTATATATATATATATATATATATATATATATATATATATATATATGTATATAGATATATCTATATGTGTGTATATATATATATATATATATATATATATATATATATATATATATATATGTCTGTATACATATACACATATATATATCGATGTACATATATTGCTATAGATGTGGAGAGAGGGGGGTGTGTGACAGAGAGGGGGTGAGAGTGACAGAGGGGCTGGGACAGGGGGAGTGTGAGATTGTCATATACAGTCATACCTGTAGATAGTCAGATCTGTCTGTCTATGTATATGTATCTACATATAGCTATATCTGTATGTGTGTATTACATATATATATGTTTGTACATATTCTATCTATCAACATCTTTCTATGTATTCGTACATCCCTCTCTATGTATGTATACATATATGCATATTTTATATATATATATATATATATATATATATATATATATATATATATATATATATATATATATATATATATATATATATATATATATATATATATATATACATACATACATATATTGACATACATACATATCCATATGATAGATAGGTATATCAACATGTTTGTTTACAAAACTGTATACACACACTAACATACTGCTAAACATACATAACTGTGAAACACTACTTTGTACATTGCACTACAACCTACATTAAACCTACATTGATATGTGCACATAGATGCCCTCACATACATATGTATGTACAGCCTTCACTGATAGTTGCTGTATGTCCCCTGCCCTATGCACATCTTCATATACATTTGGATACAGACCAATGACACATATGGAGGGTTCACAGTATGTAGACTTTTAAAGTATTACTTTACATTACCTGTGTTTGTCACAGCTGTTTGTGTTGCCATCTGGTTTGGTGTCCTGCTGCTCCACTTGCCAGTTGTCAGCTTTCTAGTGGTTGTTCCTGACTGGTTTTGTTTGTGTATGTTTATTTATTTTTTTTTCTCTCTTTCTCTCGCTCTCTCTGTCTCTCCCTATCTCCACAGGGTGCAAGGAAAGTATTGCATGCGTGGACTGGGAGTACAGCATGCTTTTGTAGGTATCTACATATGTCCATGTGATGGCATCTGCACCAATTGTTAGCCAGCATTTGCTAATTGCATGCAGCCAGTTGAGTACTGATTGCAGTTTTCACTGTGATTCCAGGACAGTGCTATAAAAAGGTATGTCAGATAGGTGTGGCCCTTTCAGAGTTTAAGGGCAGGGACCATGCTGGTATGCTGTGGACACTGTTCTGTGAGTGTAAAGGTTAGTATCCCTCTCATATTTCTGGCTGTGTTGTAGATTAACATTTCTCCATTCATTTCTCCAGTTTCCTGTACTAAGTGTGTATGTACACTGACACCTAAGAGTACTACTACTGTTAATGTGGGTGGGTGTTCTTTCCTGTGGGACATGTGGTGTAACTGGTATATATCAGTGGCTCTTGCACTTTGTTGCTATGGCTTCAATATTTGCCCTTTACATTCACTACGTGTATGCCTGCTAGGTGTCTTGACTGTAGTGTGTTTCTGTGGTTTTCCTAATTTCCATGTACATTTACACCTTGGAATTCTTGCTATATCTGCTAGGGTGTTACTGCATGCAGTGTGGTCTGGCCATGGTGTGGGCCTTGACGTCTATTAGGGTACATGAGTATGCTGCTGAGCAGGCCCCAGAGACTCTCAGGTGCATCTTTTATCTGCCTCATGGAATGGTACATATCAGTAAGGTACAGCCATTAATTTGTCTGCTATTCTGCAGTTGTGACTGTGGGATAGCATGAGCTTATGTATTACTACACTATTTCTGCCATGCTAGTGGTGCATACTTTCAGTACTTCATAGTTACCATTGCATGTGTTGTAACACCTTTCTGCCTACTGTTTGTACATTTCACAGGGAGTCTGTGAGGCATCCCTGTAACTCAGTCACTGTTGCTATGTCTAGGCTCTTAACTATTCAAATATGGCAGTGTCAGACCTCTCAAGCGTACAGATATTTGCAGGTTGTCCACATTTGTGCCTCATATTTTGGTCAATATCTCATAAACAGCTTTTTTTGGCAAATCACTATGGGCTCAAGTCAGACTATAGTGACAAACATTTAAGTTTCAGACTTCATACCCTTCCAAACATCCAACAAAATGCAGAACCTGTTACTCTCTGAACTGTCTAAGTTTGTTGTAGCATTATTTGGAATGTGTCCCCATTTTTGGCCCTTTGCTCCACATTTTTTATTACTTAGTCCGGATGTGTTCCTGTAAGAGGTTGTGGGGTATGGGCAGTGATTATCCTGCTGTGAGTATGTGTGTGGCTTGCAAGGTGCTACAGTGACATTATTACCTACTAGCTACCAACTAGCATGGCTGTTTCTGTTCACACACTACTATTCTAGAAATCCACTAAATTTGACAGTAAATATACGTGACATGCTTTGTGTACTAACACATCCTATATTCCCTTTACATTCATTCCTACTATTACATGATATATTTATTGTAGCACAATGTTCTTATATAACAGTCATGGCTTAGTGGTAAGTCATGCAGACTACTGTTTCCAAGGTCCTGGGTTAGGGACTGACAGTGGGATTTTATTTTGCTTTTGAGCAGACTACAGGACTTGTCATTCAGAGTGACTAAGGCACTTTTATGCAGTTGTAACCGGGTTAGCGCTGGTTTGCGTGGAGCTCACTCATGCGCACTGGCATTCAGCTCCGCGCACACCCGCTTACACTCACTTAAAAGTGCTTACTCTTGCACACACCCGCGCTATTTTCTTTGAAAGAAATGAAAATGTGGAGACAGGAAACTGGTGAAAAAGGGGTCACAAAGAGGGTAAGACAGTAGGGAAACAAGCTTGCGTTTTGCAGGAGGGATGTAGGTAAGGCCCATAGCTGCCCATTTCTTCATCAGCAACAGCTGTGCATATGTTTGTAATTTGGTGTGACATTTGAAACCTTCCACCCCAAAGAGAGGTGTGAGGACAACAATAATACTTGTTGTACAGCCAATTGTAATGGACAGTTTCCATGTCCAGCAGACATGTGTGCGAAATGGGCAGATAAGTGTCTCTATACTTTTACTGTGAACATTACCTTGTTAGTGCCTCCACCTCATTTCATGGTACTGCTGTAAACTGTTATATTGTTGGTTCCCTACCATTGTACCCTACAGGTACATCCAGTGGAGGGACAAGCCATTAATTTTCAAATGCAACAGACAGGTATGTTACAGCAGAATTTTCATATCTTTCAATAATATGTAGCACACATGATACCTGACATTTTTGACAATATTTGTCAATGCAGGCTCATCTGGTGTGCAATTGCAACGTCCATCACATGAGTATTTGCAGCCAATATTATTGTGTTGTATATGTGATGCTGTCAGTATTCTTTTTGCTAAATACATGGCTGTGCTGTCTTTCTCTTTACTTTCCTTGTGTAGGATCCACAGTACAACCCACAACCTCTCCACATCAGGAGTCTGTTATTGGCATGCTATTAAGCATGTTTCATACCTGTCCTTGATGTTAATCCTGTAGCTGACATCCATTACTACCGTGTCCTTCTTACCATTCATAGGTCAGTCTGCATCAACGTCCTGAAGTGCACATACAAGTGGAATGAATATGTTATACATTCAGTATGTCTTAACTGTGTTCACCTGGTTAATGGTGTAAATGATGTGATCAGTAATTTTCCTATACTGGTTGATGTTCATCCCTGTTCAACACCACCGTCTTCCCATGGGTTTTTGCCAGGTGTGTGTGTGTGTGTGTGTGTGTGTGTGTGTGTGTGTGTGTGTGTGTGTGTGTGTGCTTTTTTTTTTTAATTTATCATATATGTCATGTATGCTGGCCATGTAAACAGATTATATATTTGGCAGTCAAAGACAGACACCATCAGCTTGGATAAATGGCCCATTAGTACAACTGAATAATAAAATTATAACTGCACAAAAATAAATACTAATGAGCCAACACACGACCAGGGTAAACTCTTTATCCACAACTATATCGTAAGTGCCTTCACAAGGACACTCCTTGCTTCTTCAGACACCATAAAAATATCTTTGAGCACATTTAAAACCTTGTTAAATTTGCTATAACTAATAGGAACAATGTTACTACAAAATCATTACAATGTATCAGCTTATGTTCCTTCTTAAAAATACATGTACTATTAAGTGCACAACTGTAACCTATTCTGTCCTATGTGAATGCATCATTGTTGGTATGTTAATACTAGCACCTATAATACTACATTAAAAGACTTTGGTGGAATTCAATAAAGCCTACACAGAGTGATTTTCTATGTAGGCAGAGTGGCACGGATCTAACATAAAAACTGGCAGCTGTGTCAACCAGTAAACAGAGCAGTGGGGTGTGCATGAGCATGCTGACACGGAAGTGTCCATAGCATGCAAATCACCTCATAAGCAGGAAAATCCATGGAAATGAGGGTGTTTTCTAATCCAGGAAGCAGCTATGTATCCATGCAGAACGCATGTTAGTGTCAGAAGTGTACATGGGAAATAACCATGTACAGAAATGTAAAAATTGAACAGGGGCTGTAAAAGCTCATTTAGAAGTTCAGAAATGTCATGGTAGGCACATATATTTGCAAAGCTACGCCATGTCAGTCCAAAAACTAATCCAAAATAATATAAATAATAATTTTTAACACCCATATTACATTTGTGTAATGCGCAGCAATGTGCAAACATACCATTATGCAAAAAAATATTAAAATGTTTAAAAACTGAACAGAAGACATAGGTGAGAATAATGCATTATAGTGCCCTGGATGCAATATGTACAATGGAAGATGTCAGTGGTTGTTAAGGAGACAGACCCTGGAATTGGGAAGTATCCAGGTTATGTGCAAATATCTGTATGCAAATGAGCTGGGGTTACTGAATAGCAAAAATGAGACACTGTGTCCGCAGATAAAACCCATGTAGCCCCAGAACTGTGTTGGTGCCAGTAGACCAGGTAGCTGACATAAAAAGGGGGTGTAGGGGACAAGTGTAAGTGGATTGGAGCTCAGCGACACCTGTTTGTGTACTGCATAGTTCAGCTAAGCAGAGGGGTGTGTCTAGTGCTGCTAAGCTTTCTTTAGCTGTGTGACCTGTGTTTTAGCTGGTTTAAGCTATGATGAGTGTGCCCATAAGTGGGGGGGGGGGTGTCCAGACTGCTGAACAGTATTTATACTTGTGGTGTGAGTTTGCCCACCACACCACAGTGCTTAGCAGAGAAGGCAGTTTAAGAAAAAAAGAAAAGGAAATTGCCTGGGAAAGCCAGTCATATAGAAAATACTGATAACCCCTGTTCCACTTACACTGACCCATTCAAACCTCTCAATGATATACCAGGCAGGTGGAATGTATCGTAGTCGACCACTCACATAGATTGCATAGGCTATATCTGTAGCACACCACTATAAAGTATGCATACACCCTACAATCTGACATCTCACCCATACTCTGCACAATTGGAGTACAGACTTGGAAATTTTTATGACCGAATGCTAGGGGCTGCTGCTGTTCTGCTACATATGTATGTGCTAGATGCTGAGGTCAGTGCTGATGGTGGTGTTGACAATAGGCCTAGACTGAGAAGGAGAAGAGTGTTCAGGCCCAGGGTAACAGTCTAGCAGCTACATGAGCTGGAGATTGTAGAGCCCTCAACTCAGACACAGAGTAAACAGAGACGAACCCATCCCAGTGGAAAAAAATTATGTGTAGCCCTTAGAATACTCACTATGGTACTTTTCAAAGGCCAACTGGGGACATGATGGGGGTTTCACAGGCATCTGCATCCATGGTACTTCACCAGTTCCTGGCTGCCATGCAAATACATACCAGTGAGCACATTTATTTACCCTGCACCCCTGAGAAAAGGGCCAGCAGTATGAGTCTCTTCCACCATGTAGTACAATACCCTGAGGTCCTGGGTGCCATAGACTGCACCCATGTACACATCAAAGCACTGCCCAGTGAGGAGGGTAGAGATTACGTCAACCACAAGGGGTATCACTCCATCAACTGCCGGATTGTGTGCAATGCCCAGGGCATTTTCATGCATATGTGTGCTGGCAGCCCTGGCAGTTATCATGACTCCCATATCTGGCATAGATCACAGCTGTACCAGATGTTTGCCAGGGGGCCATCCTGTATGGCTATCTACTGGGGGATGCTGGCTATGCACTGGAACCATGTATGATGACACCAGAAATGCCCACACACCTACCGAAGAATGCCATAATGAGGCAGACACACAAACTCGGAACATCATAGAGCACATGCACTGACAACCTAGGGTCCTAGGGACTGAATGCCCCTTTTGGTATGTACCTCATAAGACATCTACAACAACTGGAAAGGCCACAGAAGTACCTCACAAAGAGGATTACCAGCCTCAAATAGATGCCCTACGCTGACCGTCTCAAACAACTCCAGCTTTACTCTGTCGCATATTGCCTACTTAGAGGCGATCTCTGCCTAACATAAAAAGCTATGTCAAACTCAGAGCTGTTGGACATGCTCCACTTAAAGAATTCCCTATCCCTCCAAACTACATGCTCTAGGGACCTAAACCTTGCCACCACAATAAACAGAACATGCTGGAGGGATAGATTCCTGTCCCAAAGACTTCCCATACTCTGGGACAACCTATCTATCTATATCAAACAAAGGTCCTCATTAGCACTCTTCAAGAAAAGTCTTGATGATTGGTTGGGAGATAGGAAATTCACCCCTGGGATCACTTCTGTGGCTCTGCTTAACAGGGGCACAAGAAAATAATTTTCTTGGGTGGCAAAAGCCATGGTACCATTTGGCTAGGCTTATATAGGCCCTAGGGCCAATAGCCTAGCACCTACCTATGAATCTATGTATTTGGGCTGCTCGAGTCATGGTTCCACTGTCTCAATATATCTAGTGGAACCCTGCTGTACTCTCCAGCCACATATGCACAGATGTTTACAGTATGTGCTATGCTACACAATATGATCCTGAGGAAACAGCTGTGGCAGGATCATCACAGGGAAGAGACACACAGCCCCCCACCAGTGTCAATGTCCTGACAGCCACAGCCACAGGTGGACTTGGAAGAGGAACCCCCTGAGCCTGTCCCTGTAGGCAGATGTAGGCATATCCAGTATGCCCTGGCCTTGGAAAACAGGCAACGCATAGCATATGCACTGACAACCTAGGGTCCTAGGGACTGACATCTCATGCCGACTCACACACATAGTAAAAAGGATGCCAGCTACACCACACAACCTTTTCCCTACCATGTATTAGCTCTGTACTGTGTGCATCAGATAGAGTCAGCCCTGAAGCACTGTAATCTCAATTGCTGCAGTCACAAGGCAAGTCACTCATCTTAACAACAAATGTATGAGGCACTAGACTATGGTAGCATATGTATGCACTTGCTGCATGTATGCAAGGGAATATAAGGGGCTACTGGGCTACCTGCAGAGAACCAACAGCTATGTGGGAAAACAGGTACTCTGGCTGATTCATAATATGCAGTAGGCAACAAGGCAGGAAACCCACTGCACTATGTGAGGGAAATGCCAAACAGTGGAGCCATAGGACAGACACAGGACTGTCAATACTAGAGTCCCCTATCCCCAACACAGCCATGTTCCCATACAACTGCAGTAACAGTATGCTAGCAAGGTCATAGCAGCAGACCACACAGTCCCAGGGTATCACAAACAACCTGGTGACATGTCCTATTTCCTCAATATGCAGGGGTCAAAGTAATGTCTGTCTGCTCTTGATAGTGTCAGGAATTAAACTTCACTTTCTGGTGGCAGGTGTGGCTTAATAGGCTAGGTACATTAGCATGGTTGATGATGTTCATGGTTTGAAGCTGGCTACACCTACAATTTTGCATCATATGAGGTACTGCTATGGTAGGAGTCCCCCAGACTAAAAAAATGTCACTAATTGTTACTGCAAGAAAGCTGGACAATGCCAGAGAAAATGGAGGGACAGGATGCCACAGCCATGGACATTACACATGCTCTAAGTAACCTAGAAAGTGGCTAGTATAACAGCAGGTTGTAACAAGTCAGAGTAGCAGCAGGGTGTACAGCCCATCATGTAACTTTGTCAGTACCTACAAGTCAGTGGACACCATGTAGTTGTATATTACCAAAACAATACAACTGTCTGAGGATCAGAGCAGACATATAGGGTGGAAAGCTGGGCATCCTGCGAAACATGTTGCAGCATGTACCACAGTCACCTACAACTACTTAGAGCAGGAAATATGGACAAAGCCATGAACAGGAGTGGGACAAAGGCCAACATATTAAATAGAAGAATCAACTAGTGGCCACACTAATGTAGACAGTGCAGAGAATAACAGGTCTTCTGTACTGACTGCGTGTGGGGACAAAGGGCGAGGAAGTGGAATGTCACCCCATGGGACAGATTCAGCCCTCAACAACCCCACCTGTGCCTCACTATGGCAACTATCACCATCAGAGTCTGATGAGACACAGGCATCAAGTTGTGAGGGGGACAAACTGCAGCCGCCACAGTCACCTGTGAGGAGGAAGAAAAAGAAAAGTACATTACTACCTGCACTATTATGTATGATGACCCACACACATGCATACAGGTGAGGTGCCACAACGGCAGTACACATACCACATCTTGTTTCTGATCCTATGCACAACACACATGCAGACTACAACCCACACACACAAAACAGGCCAAGTAAACCACATGCACTGCAGCTACGTCTGATTAAAGTTACCACTATTATACACCTGTGAGATAAGTGATATGTCAGTGTATGTGATAGACGTACACCTAAAACACACTGCACCTGTCTTCAGCATACTATTGCCCCTGCATAGCAGACTGCATGGACCTTCACAAAAATAAGTGCAAATATGTTACAGATCCTACACATACACTATTGTAATTACTGATACAATGCACTGCAGTTATCCCCTCTGAGACTGAACATACAAGTAGTGTACTCTGGCTAAGCATATCAGTTGTGTGTACAGCAAAATGGCAGCCCTTAACATTGTTTGGGTATATATCAGCCATACAAAATCATTATCACACTCACTGAGTACAGGAAGTTAGACTCTGGTCACAGTTGATGTATATTTGGAAAGGCGAGGGAAAGGTATTGTCAGCAATAACAAATGTGACATTGTTACAGGATATGTGCGTATAGCTACATGTACAGTAGGTACTGTGATAATGCCTACATTGCTGACATTCTGAGTATGTGTTCACAAGTGTGCATTACAGTCAACCTCCCCCCAATGCAGATTGACCTGACATCTGCGTACTGGTATGCAGAGGCTGCCACAATGACTGATTCAGTATTACAGTGATGCACATAAGAGGCTTACCTGGATGATCCTCTGCTGTGGAAGCTGTAGCACCCACCTCCACGATGTATGGGGTGATAAATGCTTGGGAGCTGGTGGTTGATCCCAGGTTCACCAGGAATTCCTCTGTGGCTGAGAGGGGTTCTCCTGTTGCAGGTCCACCACCAGTGGCAGCATGATCCCTGGCCACAGCAGCAGCCCATTGTTGAGCAGAATTTACCATGTCTCTCATGCTGTGATGGACCTACTCATAGTTTCTGTCCTGTAGCCCTACACGGATCACTGCTGTGACAATGTAAGCCCACATTGCAGAACATTGCTCATGATTGTGGTGAGTCCTGGAGAGCAGAATGACGTAATTCAGCCTTAGGCCATCCAGGATCACATAATTTTCTGCAGCTGTAAATGTCGGGTGCCTCCATCTATACATCCTTTCTGAAAGACAAGAATAGGGAACACATCACAGGACTATACATTGCTCTACACTATGAACAAACCCTGCACATCCACATTGACCTGCACTATGCACTGCTACCTCCCACGTTATACCCCACCATCTATCAACACAGTCTGTATGTGGCTATCAGCAACATAGTAGCAATACAGTTTATGTCCCTGTGTGACATTATGGAGTGTGCTGAATGTCTACACTCCCATCAGTGCCATCTACTGTGTTGTGTCCCCTATGGCTGACATCCGACTACCATGTCAGTCAGCCACTGTTCGACAAATAGCCGTGTGTTATTATGAGTATATGGGGATAGCCAAGCAACAGCCATGTGCCACAATGACAGAGAGCAATGCAAATGTGCTGTAGGGTATCTTCCCTGTAGGTGTTCTACTTCTACAGGTCACAGATGTATGCGGAATGTGTATGTGTGCCTGATATATGTGGACCCTTTGCCAGAAACATGTGGATGCCTGGCAAAAAGTTGCACAATAATTGTTGATTGTTTTTAGACTGTGGAGAATCTGGCTTTCACATGCCAGAACCCTGAAAAAACAATTTATGCTACATTAATATATGTTACTGTATTCTCACATTTACATTGTATGACCATTATGCACACTCTTTCACTGAGGTTGGGACTGTGTCCCCCACTACAAATGACTATGACTTTCAGTTATGCTGTACGGGATTGCAAGGTATGGTAGCCATCACTGTCAAGTGATGAGATACAACCCTCAACAATACAGTGACACAGCCAGAGCACATCAGGGACAGTCAGGGACACCAGTACAATGTCTGAGCTATTCCTGTGCTGTGTGACATTCACAGTCTGAGAGGAGCTGAATGAGAGTACATCATGTGATATGCCATCTGTGTTCACCATTACTTACTGCCATTATGTCTAACACACAATCCAGTGGCGTTCGTATAGGACCCAACCATTGTAGGAGGGAGTGAGTGGGCCGCAGCTGTGATCTAAGTCACAGCAGGCAGAGCTGAAAGGCATGGCTGCAACATTTGGACAGCAAACTATCAGCAACATGTCATTCCCAGAGATATTGGGACCTGGTGCCTTATCCAGAGTTATTTGTTGGTTTGTGGTGTTATTTTCTCCAGCAGTTCCATTCTGTTTTGCTTTTCCCAGAGATATACTACAGGCCTACTGTTGTAATCCCTATTTCCATAACTGCATCCTCCCATCTGTGTCCCATTAGATGTGGACTTCTATTTCATACCTGGTATAGTGCTGTAATCCTTTTGTGCAGAAAGGCTGAAGAAAACTAATTCTGAAAATGCAGTCTGGTTTGATAAAGCAAGGTCCAGACATGTTTACCATAGGCAGCTGCTTGCCTTTTGTAGGTAATGGTCAAAAACAGTTTATTACCTGTGCAACAATCAGTGGCTCACACTTGCTAACTGCATCCAGACCAGCTGGGTTGCAATTTCATTAGCCCGTGACATGCTGCTGCAGTAGATGCTGGTCTTTTAGTAGTATATGTTTATAGGGGCAGACTGTGATGTATGTCCCTGTCACTTGACCTCTGCCCCCCACCCCTTCATGTATGGTTGTAGTGTGGATGACTTGTTGTAGGGTGTTGTGAGGTATGGTAGGTCTGTAGCAGGTAGATGAACATACTGCTGCATATGTTGCAGGCTGCAGCTCCTGTTTTTTGCCCAGGACTCATACTGGGGACTATGACCACACTGGAGGACAGCAAGCTTTATGTGTCAGTGAGGGAACAGTGTCAGCTCTGTTGTTACAGCAGAGCCAGGATGAGGGCACCCATAACAGTCCAGGTGAGGCATGTACTTAAGGTACATATGTTATGTAACAGTGCCAATCGGAGAGTGTTAGGTGACATATAGGTAACCTATGCATATATAGGCCTTTGATGTGCTAACATGGGTAGCAGTGAATGCAGTAGCAGCAACCTGTTTGGTTAAAATTGCAAGACTCAGTCATTATTAATTGTTCTCACAAGCATGTAATTGAAATGCAACACACTGGATTCAAACCCAGGAGTGTGGGTGGCAAAATGTACAGCATGCTAGGGATTTAACAGACTGAACTACTAAGTCGGTTCTCCAAACAGGTGTATTTGCAAGATATATGTGCATGCATACAGTATGCTATACAGGAGTTGCATCAGCATGTGTGTTTGGATGGGTATGACGTATGACACTGAAATGTCTGTCATGATTTTTTAGCATCACCGTGCACTGACTTGTCAGTACTTTAGTGCACAGAAAAGGTTTCGTGAAAACTGTACCAAAAGTAGGCAGCACAACTGTGGATATTCTACAACAGTCTGTGCAGTTGACAGCTATACCTGCTATCCCAGGCCTCACATCCATCCATCATTATTTATTTGGCTGTGTACTGATTTGGTGTCTGCATCACAGTCCCAAGTACACTGCCAATTTTCCCATTATATGTACAAGCAATGTGTCATTGACTATCAGGATATGTTTATGGAAGCACCTGCTTTACTTTTGAGCTGTGTGGCCTACTGGTCTAATGCACTATGTTCTAATTGACTGGGTCTTAGACTTGAGTCTTGGCAGCGGTCATTATTTTGCAGATGTGCCTAACAGTGTCAGAAATAAAAAAGGTGACTGAGACAGTTATAAGCAGGTTTGCACTGTGCACTGTGCTGCTTAGCTCTGCTTAAACCCACACTATTTTTAAAAAAAGAAAAGAAAAAAGGGGTGATCGGAAAGTGAAGAAATGGGGGCAAGCAGGGGGGAAAACATACTGAAAGGCAGGTAGGGATGTGCAGGATGGGTACAGGAAAGGACCACAGCTCTCCATTTTGTGTAAAGCAACAGCTGTGCAGGTAGTAGTGAATTTGGAATTTGGAGCCTCACACTGTAGACATAGGGGTGAGGGTGACATAACTGTGTTGATTAGTTTGTGTAATGATTGATTGTGTCCAGTGGATATGGATGCGAAACGGAGAGCTATGTATGGGGCAATATTTTTTTCTGGACAGATGTCCTTTTTTTCAAGGAAAGAGTGGAATGTTGGGGAAGGAATACAGGTACACGTTGGGAGGTAAGTTGGGTAGGAGAGGTTGCATTTGCAAACAGACAAGACAGACAAGACAGCATACATGGGTGGTGTATAACACATGAGGGGATAGACACCTTGGACGAGGAGGGTGTTGTTCAATCAAAGAGCCATATGCCCCCAGACAGCAGCAGTGAGACTGAGCTCCCCACCCATGGACATTCAACACTGCTCCTTCACTGCCCCAAAGGTGGCTGTCCTGGTGGCTGGGCATCAGGGCCACCTTGCCTCTCCAGGT